>NW_026871258.1:0-300000 GCF_028564815.1 Eubalaena glacialis
CGTACCCTAACCCGTATCCTAAGCCGTACCCTAACCCTAACCAATACCCTACGCAGTACCCTCACCCGTACCCTCACCCGTACCCTAAGCCGTACCCTAACCCTAACCCTAACCCTAACCCTAACCCTAACCCTAACCCCTACCCTACGCCGTACCCTCACCCGTACCCTATCCCATACCCTAAGCCGTACCCTAACCCTAACACTAACCCTAACCCTAACCCTAACCCTAAACTACCCTTGACTGCTTTTGCCTCCATTAGATTTCCTAAGCACTAGTGTTTTAAGGAACAGGTTAAAAAGAAAATCCTAATGTGATTTTTTTATAATGTGTTTATTCTTTATCTTATCCTAGTGACTAAAATCTTCTCCAGGGCTGGAACCCAAATAATATTCCTTTACGTGCTAAGTGGTATCTAGAGAGTGGGATAGGTTTAATAAATAACCTAATCCTAACGTGTACCCTAACCCTAACCCATACCCTAACCCTAACGCGTACCCTAACCCTAACCCAAACCCTAACCCTAACACGTACGCTAATCCTAACCCGTACCCTAAACCAATCCCTAACCCTAAAACTAACCCTAACCCTAACCCTAACCCATACCCTACGCCGTACCCTCACCCGTACCCTAACCCGTACCCTAAGCCGTACCCTAACCCTAACCCTAACCCTAACCCATACGCTACGCCGTACCCTCACCCGTACCCTAACCCGTATCCTAAGCCGTACCCTAACCCTAACCCTAACCCTAACCTATACCCTACGCCGTACCCTCACCCGTACCCTAACCCGTACCCTAAGCCGTACCCTAACCCTAACCCTAACCCTAACCCTAACCCTAACCCATACCCTACCCCGTACCCTAACCCGTATCCTAAGCCGTACCCTAACCCTAACCAATACCCTACGCAGTACCCTCACCCGTACCCTCACCCGTACCCTAAGCCGTACCCTAACCCTAACCCTAACCCTAAACCTAACCCTAACCCTAACCCCTACCCTACGCCGTACCCTCACCCGTACCCTATCCCATACCCTAAGCCGTACCCTAACCCTAACACTAACCCTAACCCTAACCCTTACTCTAAACTACCCTTGACTGCTTTTGCCTCCATTAGATTTCCTAAGCACTAGTGTTTTAAGGAACAGGTTAAAAAGAAAATCCTAATGTGATTTTTTTATAATGTGTTTATTCTTTATCTTATCCTAGTGACTAAAATCTTCTCCATGGCTGGACCCCAAATAATATTCCTTTACGTGCTAAGTGGTATCTAGAGAGTGGGATAGGTTTAATAAATACCCTAATCCTAACGTGTACCCTAACCCTAACCCATACCCTAACCCTAACGCGTACCCTAACCCTAACCCAAACCCTAACCCTAACACGTACGCTAATCCTAAACCGTACCCTAAACCAATCCCTAACCCTAAAACTAACCCTAACCCTACCCCTAACCCTAACCATACCCTACGCCGTACCCTCACCCGTACCCTAACCCATACACTAAGCCGTACCCTAACCCTAACCCTAACCCTAACCCTAACCCTAACCCTAACCCGTACCCTAAGCCGTACCCTAACCCTAACCCTAACCCTAACCCTAACCCTAACCCTAACCCATACCCTACACCGTACCCTCACCCGTACCCTAACCCGTACCCTAAGCCGTACCCTAACCCTAACCCTAACCCTATCCCATACGCTACGCCGTACCCTCACCCGAACCCTAACCCGTATCCTAAGCCGTACCCTAACCCTAAACCTAACCCTAACCTATACCCTACGCCGTACCCTCACCCGTACCCTAACCCGTACCCTAAGCCGTACCCTAACCCTAACCCTAACCCTAACCCTAACCCTAACCCATACCCTATGCCGTACCCTAACCCGTACCCTAACCCGTATTCTAAGCCGTACCCTAACCCTAAACAATACCCTACGCAGTACCCTCACCCGTACCCTAAGCCGTACCCTAACCCTAACCCTAAACCCTACCCTACGCCGTAACCTCACCCGTACCCTATCCCATACCCTAAGCCGTACCCTAACCCTAACACTAACCCTAACCCTAACTCTAACCCTAAACTACCCTTGACTGCTTTTGCCTCCATTAGATTTCCTAAGCACTAGTGTTTTAAGGAACAGGTTAAAAAGAAAATCCTAATGTGATTTTTTTATAATGTGTTTATTCTTTATCTTATCCAAGTGACTAAAATCTTCTCCATGGCTGGACCCCAAATAATATTCCTTTACGTGCTAAGTGGTATCTAGAGAGTGGGATAGGTTTAATAAATACCCTAATCCTAACGTGTACCCTAACCCTAACCCACACCCTAACCCTAACACATATGCTAATCCTAACCCGTACCCTAAACCAATCCCTAACCCTAAAACTAACCCTAACCCTAACCCTAACCCTAACCCATACCCTACGCCGTACCCTCACCCGTACCCTAACCCGTACCCTAAGCCGTACCCTAACCCTAACCCTAACCCATACGCTACGCCGTACCCTCACCCATACCCTAACCCGTATCCTAAGCCGTACCCTAAACCTAACCCTAACCCTAACCTATACCCTACGCCATACCCTCACCCGTACCCTCACCCGTACCCTAAGCCGTACCCTAACCCTAACCCTAACCCTAACCCTAACCCATACGCTACGCCGTACCCTCACCCGTACCCTAACCCGTATCCTAAGCCGTACCCTAACCCTAACCCTAACCCTAACCTATACCCTACGCCGTACCCTCACCCGTACCCTAACCCGTACCCTAAGCCGTACCCTAAGCCGTACCCTAACCCTAACCCTAACCCATACCCTACGCCGTACCCTAACCCATACCCTAACCCGTATCCTAAGCCGTACCCTAACCCTAACCAATACCCTACGCAGTACCCTCACCCGTACCCTCACCCATACCCTAAGCCGTACCCTAACCCTAACCCTAACCCTAACCCTAACCCTAACCCTAACCCTCACCCGTACCCTAAGCCGTACCCTAACCCTAACCCTAACCCTAACCCTAACCCTAACCCTAACCCCTACCCTACGCCGTACCCTCACCCGTACCCTATCCCATACCCTAAGCCGTACCCTAACCCTAACACTAACCCTAACCCTAACCCTAACCCTAAACTACCCTTGACTGCTTTTGCCTCCATTAGATTTCCTAAGCACTAGTGTTTTAAGGAACAGGTTAAAAACAAAATCCTAATGTGATTTTTTTATAATGTGTTTATTCTTTATCTTATCCTAGTGACTAAAATCTTCTCCAGGGCTGGAACCCAAATAATATTCCTGTACGTGCTACGTGGTATCTAGAGAGTGGGATAGGTTTAATAAATACCCTAATCCTAACGTGTACCCTAACCCTAACCCATACCCTAACCCTAACGCGTACCCTAACCCTAACCCAAACCCTAACCCTAACACGTACGCTAATCCTAACCCGTACCCTAAACCAATCCCTAACCCTAAAACTAACCCTAAACCTAACCCTAACCCATACCCTACGCCGTACCCTCACCCGTACCCTAACCCGTACCCTAAGCCGTACCCTAACCCTAACCCTAACCCTAACCCATACGCTACGCCGTACCCTCACCCGTACCCTAACCCGTATCCTAAGCCGTACCCTAACCCTAACCCTAACCCTAACCTATACCCTACGCCGTACCCTCACCCGTACCCTAACCCGTACCCTAAACCGTACCCTAACCCTAACCCTAACCCTAACCCTAAACCTAACCCATACCCTACCCCGTACCCTAACCCGTATCCTAAGCCGTACCCTAACCCTAACCAATACCCTACGCAGTACCCTCACCCGTACCCTCACCCGTACCCTAAGCCGTACCCTAACCCTAACCCTAACCCTAACCCTAACCCTAACCCCTACCCTACGCCGTACCCTCACCCGTACCCTATCCCATACCCTAAGCCGTACCCTAACCCTAACACTAACCCTAACCCTAACCCTAACCCTAAATACCCTTGACTGCTTTTGCCTCCATTAGATTTCCTAAGCACTAGTGTTTTAAGGAACAGGTTAAAAAGAAAATCCTAATGTGATTTTTTTATAATGTGTTTATTCTTTATCTTATCCTAGTGACTAAAATCTTCTCCATGGCTGGACCCCAAATAATATTCCTTTACGTGCTAAGTGGTATCTAGAGAGTGGGATAGGTTTAATAAATACCCTAATCCTAACGTGTACCCTAACCCTAACCCATACCCTAACCCTAACGCGTACCCTAACCCTAACCCAAACCCTAACCCTAACACGTACGCTAATCCTAAACCGTACCCTAAACCAATCCCTAACCCTAAAACTAACCCTAACCCTACCCCTAACCCTAACCATACCCTACGCCGTACCCTCACCCGTACCCTAACCCGTACCCTAAGCCGTACCCTAACCCTAACCCTAACCCTAACCCATACGCTACGCCGTACCCTCACCCGTACCCTAACCCGTATCCTAAGCCGTACCCTAACCCTAACCCTAACCCTAACCTATACCCTATGCCGTACCCTCACCCGTACCCTAAACCGTACCCTAAGCCGTACCCTAACCCTAACCCTAACCCTAACCCTAACCCTAACCCATACGCTACGCCGTACCCTAACCCGTACCCTAACCCGTATCCTAAGCCGTACCCTAACCCTAACCAATAACCTACGCAGTACCCTCACCCGTACCCTAAGCCGTACCCTAACCCTAACCCTAACCCTAACCCCTACCCTACGCCGTACCCTCACCCGTACCCTATCCCATACCCTAAGCCGTACCCTAACCCTAACACTAACCCTAACCCTAACCCTAACCCTAAACTACCCTTGACTGCTTTTGCCTCCATTAGATTTCCTAAGCACTAGTGTTTTAAGGAACAGGTTAAAAAGAAAATCCTAATGTGATTTTTTTATAATGTGTTTATTCTTTATCTTATCCTAGTGACTAAAATCTTCTCCATGGCTGGACCCCAAATAATATTCCTTTACGTGCTAAGTGGTATCTAGAGAGAGGGATAGGTTTAATAAATACCCTAATCCTAACGTGTACCCTAACCCTAACCCATACCCTAACCCTAACGTGTACCCTAACCCTAACCCACACCCTAACCCTAACACGTACGCTAATCCTAACCCGTACCCTAAACCAATCCCTAACCCTAAAACTAACCCTAACCCTAACCCTAACCCTAACCCATACCCTACGCCGTACCCTCACCCGTACCCTAACCCGTACCCTAAGCCGTACCCGAACCCTAACACTAACCCATACGCTACGCTGTACCCTCACCCGTACCCTAACCCGTATCCTAAGCCGTACCCTAACCCTAAAACTAACCTATACCGTACGTCGTTCCCTCACCCATACCCTAACGCGTACCCTAAGCCGTACCCTAACCCTAACCCTAACCCTAACCCATACCCTATGCCGTACCCTCACCCGTACCATCACCCGTACCCTAAGCCGTACCCTAACCTTAACCCTAAACCTAACCCTAACCCTAACCCTAACCCCTACCCTACGCCGTACCCTCACCCGTACCCTATCCCATACCCTAAGCCGTACCCTAACCCTATCCCTAACCCTAACCCTAACCCTAAACTACCCTTGACTGCTTTTGCCTCCATTAGATTTCCTAAGCACTAGTGTTTTAAGGAACAGGTTAAAAAGAAAATCCTAATGTGATTTTTTTATAATGTGTTTATTCTTTATCTTATCCTAGTGACTAAAATCTTCTCCATGGCTGGACCCCAAATAATATTCCTTTACGTGCTAAGTGGTATCTAGAGAGTGGGATAGGTTTAATAAATTCCCTAATCCTAACGTGTACCCTAACCCTAACCCATACCCTAACCCTAACTTGTACCCTAACCCTAACACGTACGCTAATCCTAACCCGTACCCGAAACCAATCCCTAACCCTAAAACTAACCCTAACCCTAACCCTAAACCTAACCCATACCCTACGCCGTACCCTCACCCGTAACCTAACCCGTACCCTAAGCCGTACCCAAACCCTAACCCTAACCCATACGCTGCACCGTACCCTCACCCGTACCCTAAACTGTATCCTAAGCACTACCCTAACCCTAACCCTAAACCTAACCCTAACCCTAACCCATACGCTACGCTGTACCCTCACCCGTACCCTAACCCATACCCTAAGCCGTACCCTAACCCTAACCCTAAGCCTGACCCATACCCTATGCCGTACCCTAACCCGTACCCTAACACGTCTCCTAAGCCTTACCCTAACCCTAACCAATACCGTACGCACTACCCTCACCCGTACCCTCACCAGTACCCTAAGCCGTACCCTAACCCTAACCCTAACCCTAACCCTAACCCCTACCCTCACCCGTACCCTATCACATACCCTAAGCCGTACCCTAAGCCGTACCCTAACCCTAACCCTAACCCTAACCCTAACCCTAACCCTAACCCATACCCTATGCCGCACCCTAATTCGTACCCTAACCCGTATCCTAAGCCGTACGCTAACCCTAACCAATACACTATACAGTACCCTCACCCGTACCCTAACCCGTACCCTAAGCCGTACCCTAACCCTATCCCTAACCCTAACCCTAACCCTAACCCCTACCATACGCCGTACCCTCACCCATACCCTATCCCATACCCTAAGCCATACCATAACCCTAACCCTAACCCTAACCCTAACCCAAACCCTAAACTACCCTTGACTGCTTTTGCCTCCATTAGATTTCCTAAGCACTAGTGTTTTAAGGAAAAGTTTAAAAAGAAAATCCAAATGTGATTTTTTTATAATGTTTTTATTCTTTATCTTATCCTAGTGACTAAAATCTTCTCCATGACTGGACCCCAAATAATATTCCTTTATGTGCTAAGTGGTATCTAGAGAGTGGGATAGGTTTAATAAATACCCTAATCCTAACGTGTACCCTAACCCTAACCCATACCCTAACCCTAACGCGTACCCTAACCCTAACACGTACGCTAATCCTAACCCGTACCCTAAACCAATCCCTAACCCTAAAACTAACCCTAACCCTAACCCTAACCCTAACCCATACCCTACGCCGTACCCTCACCCGTACCCTCACCCGTACCCTAAGCCGTACCCTAACCCTAACCCTAACCCTAACCCTAACACTAACCCTAACCCCTACCCTACGCCGTACCCTCACCCGTACCCTATCCCATACCCTAAGCCGTACCCTAACCCTAACACTAACCCTAACCCTAACCCTAACCCTAAACTACCCTTGACTGCTTTTGCCTCCATTAGATTTCCTAAGCACTAGTGTTTTAAGGAACAGGTTAAAAAGAAAATCCTAATGTGATTTTTTTATAATGTGTTTATTCTTTATCTTATCCTAGTGACTAAAATCTTCTCCAGGGCTGGAACCCAAATAATATTCCTTTACGTGCTAAGTGGTATCTAGAGAGTGGGATAGGTTTAATAAATAACCTAATCCTAACGTGTACCCTAACCCTAACCCATACCCTAACCCTAACGCGTACCCTAACCCTAACCCAAACCCTAACCCTAACACGTACGCTAATCCTAACCCGTACCCTAAACCAATCCCTAACCCTAAAACTAACCCTAACCCTAACCCTAACCCATACCCTACGCCGTACCCTCACCCGTACCCTAACCCGTACCCTAAGCCGTACCCTAACCCTAACCCTAACCCTAACCCATACGCTACGCCGTACCCTCACCCGTACCCTAACCCGTATCCTAAGCCGTACCCTAACCCTAACCCTAACCCTAACCTATACCCTACGCCGTACCCTCACCCGTACCCTAACCCGTACCCTAAGCCGTACCCTAACCCTAACCCTAACCCTAACCCTAACCCTAACCCATACCCTACCCCGTACCCTAACCCGTATCCTAAGCCGTACCCTAACCCTAACCAATACCCTACGCAGTACCCTCACCCGTACCCTCACCCGTACCCTAAGCCGTACCCTAACCCTAACCCTAACCCTAAACCTAACCCTAACCCTAACCCCTACCCTACGCCGTACCCTCACCCGTACCCTATCCCATACCCTAAGCCGTACCCTAACCCTAACACTAACCCTAACCCTAACCCTTACTCTAAACTACCCTTGACTGCTTTTGCCTCCATTAGATTTCCTAAGCACTAGTGTTTTAAGGAACAGGTTAAAAAGAAAATCCTAATGTGATTTTTTTATAATGTGTTTATTCTTTATCTTATCCTAGTGACTAAAATCTTCTCCATGGCTGGACCCCAAATAATATTCCTTTACGTGCTAAGTGGTATCTAGAGAGTGGGATAGGTTTAATAAATACCCTAATCCTAACGTGTACCCTAACCCTAACCCATACCCTAACCCTAACGCGTACCCTAACCCTAACCCAAACCCTAACCCTAACACGTACGCTAATCCTAAACCGTACCCTAAACCAATCCCTAACCCTAAAACTAACCCTAACCCTACCCCTAACCCTAACCATACCCTACGCCGTACCCTCACCCGTACCCTAACCCATACACTAAGCCGTACCCTAACCCTAACCCTAACCCTAACCCTAACCCTAACCCTAACCCGTACCCTAAGCCGTACCCTAACCCTAACCCTAACCCTAACCCTAACCCTAACCCTAACCCATACCCTACACCGTACCCTCACCCGTACCCTAACCCGTACCCTAAGCCGTACCCTAACCCTAACCCTAACCCTATCCCATACGCTACGCCGTACCCTCACCCGAACCCTAACCCGTATCCTAAGCCGTACCCTAACCCTAAACCTAACCCTAACCTATACCCTACGCCGTACCCTCACCCGTACCCTAACCCGTACCCTAAGCCGTACCCTAACCCTAACCCTAACCCTAACCCTAACCCTAACCCATACCCTATGCCGTACCCTAACCCGTACCCTAACCCGTATTCTAAGCCGTACCCTAACCCTAAACAATACCCTACGCAGTACCCTCACCCGTACCCTAAGCCGTACCCTAACCCTAACCCTAAACCCTACCCTACGCCGTAACCTCACCCGTACCCTATCCCATACCCTAAGCCGTACCCTAACCCTAACACTAACCCTAACCCTAACTCTAACCCTAAACTACCCTTGACTGCTTTTGCCTCCATTAGATTTCCTAAGCACTAGTGTTTTAAGGAACAGGTTAAAAAGAAAATCCTAATGTGATTTTTTTATAATGTGTTTATTCTTTATCTTATCCAAGTGACTAAAATCTTCTCCATGGCTGGACCCCAAATAATATTCCTTTACGTGCTAAGTGGTATCTAGAGAGTGGGATAGGTTTAATAAATACCCTAATCCTAACGTGTACCCTAACCCTAACCCACACCCTAACCCTAACACATATGCTAATCCTAACCCGTACCCTAAACCAATCCCTAACCCTAAAACTAACCCTAACCCTAACCCTAACCCTAACCCATACCCTACGCCGTACCCTCACCCGTACCCTAACCCGTACCCTAAGCCGTACCCTAACCCTAACCCTAACCCATACGCTACGCCGTACCCTCACCCATACCCTAACCCGTATCCTAAGCCGTACCCTAAACCTAACCCTAACCCTAACCTATACCCTACGCCATACCCTCACCCGTACCCTCACCCGTACCCTAAGCCGTACCCTAACCCTAACCCTAACCCTAACCCTAACCCATACGCTACGCCGTACCCTCACCCGTACCCTAACCCGTATCCTAAGCCGTACCCTAACCCTAACCCTAACCCTAACCTATACCCTACGCCGTACCCTCACCCGTACCCTAACCCGTACCCTAAGCCGTACCCTAAGCCGTACCCTAACCCTAACCCTAACCCATACCCTACGCCGTACCCTAACCCATACCCTAACCCGTATCCTAAGCCGTACCCTAACCCTAACCAATACCCTACGCAGTACCCTCACCCGTACCCTCACCCATACCCTAAGCCGTACCCTAACCCTAACCCTAACCCTAACCCTAACCCTAACCCTAACCCTCACCCGTACCCTAAGCCGTACCCTAACCCTAACCCTAACCCTAACCCTAACCCTAACCCTAACCCCTACCCTACGCCGTACCCTCACCCGTACCCTATCCCATACCCTAAGCCGTACCCTAACCCTAACTCTAACCCTAACCCTAACCCTAACCCTAAACTACCCTTGACTGCTTTTGCCTCCATTAGATTTCCTAAGCACTAGTGTTTTAAGGAACAGGTTAAAAACAAAATCCTAATGTGATTTTTTTATAATGTGTTTATTCTTTATCTTATCCTAGTGACTAAAATCTTCTACATGGCTGGACCCCAAATAATATTCCTGTACGTGCTACGTGGTATCTAGAGAGTGGGATAGGTTTAATAAATACCCTAATCCTAACGTGTACCCTAACCCTAACCCATACCCTAACCCTAACGCGTACCCTAACCCTAACCCAAACCCTAACCCTAACACGTACGCTAATCCTAACCCGTACCCTAAACCAATCCCTAACCCTAAAACTAACCCTAAACCTAACCCTAACCCATACCCTACGCCGTACCCTCACCCGTACCCTAACCCGTACCCTAAGCCGTACCCTAACCCTAACCCTAACCCTAACCCATACGCTACGCCGTACCCTCACCCGTACCCTAACCCGTATCCTAAGCCGTACCCTAACCCTAACCCTAACCCTAACCTATACCCTACGCCGTACCCTCACCCGTACCCTAACCCGTACCCTAAACCGTACCCTAACCCTAACCCTAACCCTAACCCTAAACCTAACCCATACCCTACCCCGTACCCTAACCCGTATCCTAAGCCGTACCCTAACCCTAACCAATACCCTACGCAGTACCCTCACCCGTACCCTCACCCGTACCCTAAGCCGTACCCTAACCCTAACCCTAACCCTAACCCTAACCCTAACCCCTACCCTACGCCGTACCCTCACCCGTACCCTATCCCATACCCTAAGCCGTACCCTAACCCTAACACTAACCCTAACCCTAACCCTAACCCTAAATACCCTTGACTGCTTTTGCCTCCATTAGATTTCCTAAGCACTAGTGTTTTAAGGAACAGGTTAAAAAGAAAATCCTAATGTGATTTTTTTATAATGTGTTTATTCTTTATCTTATCCTAGTGACTAAAATCTTCTCCATGGCTGGACCCCAAATAATATTCCTTTACGTGCTAAGTGGTATCTAGAGAGTGGGATAGGTTTAATAAATACCCTAATCCTAACGTGTACCCTAACCCTAACCCATACCCTAACCCTAACGCGTACCCTAACCCTAACCCAAACCCTAACCCTAACACGTACGCTAATCCTAAACCGTACCCTAAACCAATCCCTAACCCTAAAACTAACCCTAACCCTACCCCTAACCCTAACCATACCCTACGCCGTACCCTCACCCGTACCCTAACCCGTACCCTAAGCCGTACCCTAACCCTAACCCTAACCCTAACCCATACGCTACGCCGTACCCTCACCCGTACCCTAACCCGTATCCTAAGCCGTACCCTAACCCTAACCCTAACCCTAACCTATACCCTATGCCGTACCCTCACCCGTACCCTAAACCGTACCCTAAGCCGTACCCTAACCCTAACCCTAACCCTAACCCTAACCCTAACCCATACGCTACGCCGTACCCTAACCCGTACCCTAACCCGTATCCTAAGCCGTACCCTAACCCTAACCAATAACCTACGCAGTACCCTCACCCGTACCCTAAGCCGTACCCTAACCCTAACCCTAACCCTAACCCCTACCCTACGCCGTACCCTATCCCATACCCTAAGCCGTACCCTAACCCTAACACTAACCCTAACCCTAACCCTAACCCTAAACTACCCTTGACTGCTTTTGCCTCCATTAGATTTCCTAAGCACTAGTGTTTTAAGGAACAGGTTAAAAAGAAAATCCTAATGTGATTTTTTTATAATGTGTTTATTCTTTATCTTATCCTAGTGACTAAAATCTTCTCCATGGCTGGACCCCAAATAATATTCCTTTACGTGCTAAGTGGTATCTAGAGAGAGGGATAGGTTTAATAAATACCCTAATCCTAACGTGTACCCTAACCCTAACCCATACCCTAACCCTAACGTGTACCCTAACCCTAACCCACACCCTAACCCTAACACGTACGCTAATCCTAACCCGTACCCTAAACCAATCCCTAACCCTAAAACTAACCCTAACCCTAACCCTAACCCTAACCCATACCCTACGCCGTACCCTCACCCGTACCCTAACCCGTACCCTAAGCCGTACCCGAACCCTAACACTAACCCATACGCTACGCTGTACCCTCACCCGTACCCTAACCCGTATCCTAAGCCGTACCCTAACCCTAAAACTAACCTATACCGTACGTCGTTCCCTCACCCATACCCTAACGCGTACCCTAAGCCGTACCCTAACCCTAACCCTAACCCTAACCCATACCCTATGCCGTACCCTCACCCGTACCATCACCCGTACCCTAAGCCGTACCCTAACCTTAACCCTAAACCTAACCCTAACCCTAACCCTAACCCCTACCCTACGCCGTACCCTCACCCGTACCCTATCCCATACCCTAAGCCGTACCCTAACCCTATCCCTAACCCTAACCCTAACCCTAAACTACCCTTGACTGCTTTTGCCTCCATTAGATTTCCTAAGCACTAGTGTTTTAAGGAACAGGTTAAAAAGAAAATCCTAATGTGATTTTTTTATAATGTGTTTATTCTTTATCTTATCCTAGTGACTAAAATCTTCTCCATGGCTGGACCCCAAATAATATTCCTTTACGTGCTAAGTGGTATCTAGAGAGTGGGATAGGTTTAATAAATTCCCTAATCCTAACGTGTACCCTAACCCTAACCCATACCCTAACCCTAACTTGTACCCTAACCCTAACACGTACGCTAATCCTAACCCGTACCCGAAACCAATCCCTAACCCTAAAACTAACCCTAACCCTAACCCTAAACCTAACCCATACCCTACGCCGTACCCTCACCCGTAACCTAACCCGTACCCTAAGCCGTACCCAAACCCTAACCCTAACCCATACGCTGCACCGTACCCTCACCCGTACCCTAAACTGTATCCTAAGCACTACCCTAACCCTAACCCTAAACCTAACCCTAACCCTAACCCATACGCTACGCTGTACCCTCACCCGTACCCTAACCCATACCCTAAGCCGTACCCTAACCCTAACCCTAAGCCTGACCCATACCCTATGCCGTACCCTAACCCGTACCCTAACACGTCTCCTAAGCCTTACCCTAACCCTAACCAATACCGTACGCACTACCCTCACCCGTACCCTCACCAGTACCCTAAGCCGTACCCTAACCCTAACCCTAACCCTAACCCTAACCCCTACCCTCACCCGTACCCTATCACATACCCTAAGCCGTACCCTAAGCCGTACCCTAACCCTAACCCTAACCCTAACCCTAACCCTAACCCTAACCCATACCCTATGCCGCACCCTAATTCGTACCCTAACCCGTATCCTAAGCCGTACGCTAACCCTAACCAATACACTATACAGTACCCTCACCCGTACCCTAACCCGTACCCTAAGCCGTACCCTAACCCTATCCCTAACCCTAACCCTAACCCTAACCCCTACCATACGCCGTACCCTCACCCATACCCTATCCCATACCCTAAGCCATACCATAACCCTAACCCTAACCCTAACCCTAACCCAAACCCTAAACTACCCTTGACTGCTTTTGCCTCCATTAGATTTCCTAAGCACTAGTGTTTTAAGGAAAAGTTTAAAAAGAAAATCCAAATGTGATTTTTTTATAATGTTTTTATTCTTTATCTTATCCTAGTGACTAAAATCTTCTCCATGACTGGACCCCAAATAATATTCCTTTATGTGCTAAGTGGTATCTAGAGAGTGGGATAGGTTTAATAAATACCCTAATCCTAACGTGTACCCTAACCCTAACCCATACCCTAACCCTAACGCGTACCCTAACCCTAACACGTACGCTAATCCTAACCCGTACCCTAAACCAATCCCTAACCCTAAAACTAACCCTAACCCTAACCCTAACCCTAACCCATACCCTACGCCGTACCCTCACCCGTAACCTAACCCGTACCCTAAGCCGTACCCTAACCATAACCCTAACCCTAACCCATACGCTGCACCGTACCCTCACCCGTACTCTAACCCGTATCCTAAGCCGTACCCTAACCCTAACCCTAACCCTAACCCTAATCCTAACGTGTACCCTAACCCTAACCCATACCCTAACCCTAACGTGTACCCTAACCCTAACCCAAACCCTAACCCTAACACGTACGCTAATCCTAACCCGTACCCTAAACCAATCCCTAACCCTAAAACTAACCCTAACCCTCACCCTAACCCTAACCCATACCCTACGCCGTACCCTCACCCGTAACCTAACCCGTACCCTAAGCCCTACCCTAACCATAACCCTAACCCTAACCCATACGCTGCACCGTACCCTCACCCGTACTCTAACCCATATCCTAAGCCGTACCCTAACCCTAACCCTAACCCTAACCCTAATCCTAACGTGTACCCTAACCCTAACCCATACCCTAACCCTAACGCGTACCCTAACCCTAACCCAAACCCTAACCCTAACACGTACGCTAATCCTAACCCGTACCCTAAACCAATCCCTAACCCTAAAACTAACCCTAACCCTAACCCTAAACCATACCCTACGCCGTACCCTCACCCGTACCCTAACCCGTACCCTAAGCCGTACCCGAACCCTAACACTAACCCATACGCTACGCTGTACCCTCACCCGTACCCTAACCCGTATCCTAAGCCGTACCCTAACCCTAAAACTAACCTATACCGTACGTCGTTCCCTCACCCATACCCTAACGCGTACCCTAAGCCGTACCCTAACCCTAACCCTAACCCTAACCCATACCCTATGCCGTACCCTCACCCGTACCATCACCCGTACCCTAAGCCGTACCCTAACCTTAACCCTAAACCTAACCCTAACCCTAACCCTAACCCCTACCCTACGCCGTACCCTCACCCGTACCCTATCCCATACCCTAAGCCGTACCCTAACCCTATCCCTAACCCTAACCCTAACCCTAAACTACCCTTGACTGCTTTTGCCTCCATTAGATTTCCTAAGCACTAGTGTTTTAAGGAACAGGTTAAAAAGAAAATCCTAATGTGATTTTTTTATAATGTGTTTATTCTTTATCTTATCCTAGTGACTAAAATCTTCTCCATGGCTGGACCCCAAATAATATTCCTTTACGTGCTAAGTGGTATCTAGAGAGTGGGATAGGTTTAATAAATTCCCTAATCCTAACGTGTACCCTAACCCTAACCCATACCCTAACCCTAACTTGTACCCTAACCCTAACACGTACGCTAATCCTAACCCGTACCCGAAACCAATCCCTAACCCTAAAACTAACCCTAACCCTAACCCTAAACCTAACCCATACCCTACGCCGTACCCTCACCCGTAACCTAACCCGTACCCTAAGCCGTACCCAAACCCTAACCCTAACCCATACGCTGCACCGTACCCTCACCCGTACCCTAAACTGTATCCTAAGCACTACCCTAACCCTAACCCTAAACCTAACCCTAACCCTAACCCATACGCTACGCTGTACCCTCACCCGTACCCTAACCCATACCCTAAGCCGTACCCTAACCCTAACCCTAAGCCTGACCCATACCCTATGCCGTACCCTAACCCGTACCCTAACACGTCTCCTAAGCCTTACCCTAACCCTAACCAATACCGTACGCACTACCCTCACCCGTACCCTCACCAGTACCCTAAGCCGTACCCTAACCCTAACCCTAACCCTAACCCTAACCCCTACCCTCACCCGTACCCTATCCCATACCCTAAGCCGTACCCTAACCCTAACACTAACACTAACCCTAACCCTAACCCTAAACTACCCTTGACTGCTTTTGCCTTTATTAGATTTCCTAAGCACTAGTGTTTTAAGGAACAGGTTAAAAAGAAAATCCTAATGTGATTTTTTTATAATGTGTTTATTCTTTATCTTATCTGAGTGACTAAAACATTCTCCATGGCTGGACCCCAAATAATATTCCTTTACGTGCTAAGTGGTATCTAGAGAGTGGAATAGGTTTAATAAATACCCTAATCCTAACGTGTACCCTAACCCTAACCCATACCCTAACCCTAACGCGTACCCTAACCCTAACCCAAACACTAACCCGTACGCTAATCCTATCCCGTACACTAAACCAATCCCTAACCCTAAAACTAACCATAACCCTAACCCAAACCCTAACCCATACCCTATGCCGTACCCTTATCCGTACCCTTACCCGTACCCTAAGCCGTACCCTAACCCTAACCCTAACACTAACCCATACGCTACGCTGTACCCTCACCCGTACCCTAACCCGTATCCTAAGCCGTACCCTAACCCTAACCCTAACCTATACCCTACGTCGTACCCTCACCCATACCCTAACCCGTACCCTAAGCCGTACCCTAACCCTAACCCTAACCCTAACCCATACCCTACGCCGTACCCTAACCCGTACCCTAACCCGTATCCTAAGCCGTAACCTAACCCTAACCCTAACCCTAACCTATACCCTACGCCGTACCCTCACCCGTACCCTAACCCGTACCCTAAGCAGTACCCTAAACCTAAACCTAACCCTAACGGTAACCCTAACCCATACCCTACGCCGTACCCTAACCCGTACCCTAACCCGTATCCTAAGCCGTACGCTAACCCTAACCAATACCCTACACAGTACCCTCACCCGAACCCTCACCAATACCCTAAGCCATACCCTAACCTTAACCCTAACCCTAACCCTAACCCTAACCCCTGCCCTACGCCGTACCCTCACCCGTACCCTATCCCATACCCGAAGCCATACCCTAACCCTAACACTAACCCTAACCCTAACCCTAACCCTAAACTACCCTTGACTGCTTTTGCCTCCATTAGATTTCCTAAGCACTAGTGTTTTAAGGAACAGGTTAAAAAGAAAATCCTAATGTGATTTTTTTATAATGTGTTTATTCTTTATCTTATCCTAGTGACTAAAATCTTCTCCATGGCTGGACCCCAAATAATATTCCTTTACGTGCTAACTGGTATCTAGAGAGTGGGATAGGTTTAATAAATACCCTAACCCTAACGCGTACCCTAACCCTAACATAAACCCTAACCCTAACACGTACGCTAATCCTAACCCGTACCCTAAACCAATCCCTAACCCTAAACCAATCCCTAACCCTAAAACTAACCCGAACCCTAACACTAACCCTAACCCATACCCTACGCCGTACCCTCACCCGTACCCTAACCCATACCCTAAGCCGTACCCTAACCCTAACGCTAACCCTAACCCATACGCTACGCCGTACCCTCACCCGTACCCTAACCCGTATCCTAAGCCTTACCCTAACCCTAACCCTAACGTATACCCTATGCCGTACCCTCACACGTACCCTAACCCGTACCCTAAGCCGTACCCTAACCCTAACCCTAACCCTAACCCTAACCCTAACCCTAACCCATACCCTATGCCGCACCCTAATTCGTACCCTAACCCGTATCCTAAGCCGTACGCTAACCCTAACCAATACACTATACAGTACCCTCACCCGTACCCTAACCCGTACCCTAAGCCGTACCCTAACCCTATCCCTAACCCTAACCCTAACCCTAACCCCTACCATACGCCGTACCCTCACCCATACCCTATCCCATACCCTAAGCCATACCATAACCCTAACCCTAACCCTAACCCTAACCCAAACCCTAAACTACCCTTGACTGCTTTTGCCTCCATTAGATTTCCTAAGCACTAGTGTTTTAAGGAAAAGTTTAAAAAGAAAATCCAAATGTGATTTTTTTATAATGTTTTTATTCTTTATCTTATCCTAGTGACTAAAATCTTCTCCATGACTGGACCCCAAATAATATTCCTTTATGTGCTAAGTGGTATCTAGAGAGTGGGATAGGTTTAATAAATACCCTAATCCTAACGTGTACCCTAACCCTAACCCATACCCTAACCCTAACGCGTACCCTAACCCTAACACGTACGCTAATCCTAACCCGTACCCTAAACCAATCCCTAACCCTAAAACTAACCCTAACCCTAACCCTAACCCTAACCCATACCCTACGCCGTACCCTCACCCGTAACCTAACCCGTACCCTAAGCCGTACCCTAACCATAACCCTAACCCTAACCCATACGCTGCACCGTACCCTCACCCGTACTCTAACCCGTATCCTAAGCCGTACCCTAACCCTAACCCTAACCCTAACCCTAATCCTAACGTGTACCCTAACCCTAGCCCATACCCTAACCCTAACGTGTACCCTAACCCTAACCCAAACCCTAACCCTAACACGTACGCTAATCCTAACCCGTACCCTAAACCAATCCCTAACCCTAAAACTAACCCTAACCCTCACCCTAACCCTAACCCATACCCTACGCCGTACCCTCACCCGTAACCTAACCCGTACCCTAAGCCCTACCCTAACCATAACCCTAACCCTAACCCATACGCTGCACCGTACCCTCACCCGTACTCTAACCCATATCCTAAGCCGTACCCTAACCCTAACCCTAACCCTAACCCTAATCCTAACGTGTACCCTAACCCTAACCCATACCCTAACCCTAACGCGTACCCTAACCCTAACCCAAACCCTAACCCTAACACGTACGCTAATCCTAACCCGTACCCTAAACCAATCCCTAACCCTAAAACTAACCCTAACCCTAACCCTAAACCATACCCTACGCCGTACCCTCACCCGTACCCTAACCCGTACCCTAAGCCGTACCCGAACCCTAACACTAACCCATACGCTACGCTGTACCCTCACCCGTACCCTAACCCGTATCCTAAGCCGTACCCTAACCCTAAAACTAACCTATACCGTACGTCGTTCCCTCACCCATACCCTAACGCGTACCCTAAGCCGTACCCTAACCCTAACCCTAACCCTAACCCATACCCTATGCCGTACCCTCACCCGTACCATCACCCGTACCCTAAGCCGTACCCTAACCTTAACCCTAAACCTAACCCTAACCCTAACCCTAACCCCTACCCTACGCCGTACCCTCACCCGTACCCTATCCCATACCCTAAGCCGTACCCTAACCCTATCCCTAACCCTAACCCTAACCCTAAACTACCCTTGACTGCTTTTGCCTCCATTAGATTTCCTAAGCACTAGTGTTTTAAGGAACAGGTTAAAAAGAAAATCCTAATGTGATTTTTTTATAATGTGTTTATTCTTTATCTTATCCTAGTGACTAAAATCTTCTCCATGGCTGGACCCCAAATAATATTCCTTTACGTGCTAAGTGGTATCTAGAGAGTGGGATAGGTTTAATAAATTCCCTAATCCTAACGTGTACCCTAACCCTAACCCATACCCTAACCCTAACTTGTACCCTAACCCTAACACGTACGCTAATCCTAACCCGTACCCGAAACCAATCCCTAACCCTAAAACTAACCCTAACCCTAACCCTAAACCTAACCCATACCCTACGCCGTACCCTCACCCGTAACCTAACCCGTACCCTAAGCCGTACCCAAACCCTAACCCTAACCCATACGCTGCACCGTACCCTCACCCGTACCCTAAACTGTATCCTAAGCACTACCCTAACCCTAACCCTAAACCTAACCCTAACCCTAACCCATACGCTACGCTGTACCCTCACCCGTACCCTAACCCATACCCTAAGCCGTACCCTAACCCTAACCCTAAGCCTGACCCATACCCTATGCCGTACCCTAACCCGTACCCTAACACGTCTCCTAAGCCTTACCCTAACCCTAACCAATACCGTACGCACTACCCTCACCCGTACCCTCACCAGTACCCTAAGCCGTACCCTAACCCTAACCCTAACCCTAACCCTAACCCCTACCCTCACCCGTACCCTATCACATACCCTAAGCCGTACCCTAAGCCGTACCCTAACCCTAACCCTAACCCTAACCCTAACCCTAACCCTAACCCATACCCTATGCCGCACCCTAATTCGTACCCTAACCCGTATCCTAAGCCGTACGCTAACCCTAACTAATACACTATACAGTACCCTCACCCGTACCCTAACCCGTACCCTAAGCCGTACCCTAACCCTATCCCTAACCCTAACCCTAACCCTAACCCCTACCATACGCCGTACCCTCACCCATACCCTATCCCATACCCTAAGCCATACCATAACCCTAACCCTAACCCTAACCCTAACCCAAACCCTAAACTACCCTTGACTGCTTTTGCCTCCATTAGATTTCCTAAGCACTAGTGTTTTAAGGAAAAGTTTAAAAAGAAAATCCAAATGTGATTTTTTTATAATGTTTTTATTCTTTATCTTATCCTAGTGACTAAAATCTTCTCCATGACTGGACCCCAAATAATATTCCTTTATGTGCTAAGTGGTATCTAGAGAGTGGGATAGGTTTAATAAATACCCTAATCCTAACGTGTACCCTAACCCTAACCCATACCCTAACCCTAACGCGTACCCTAACCCTAACACGTACGCTAATCCTAACCCGTACCCTAAACCAATCCCTAACCCTAAAACTAACCCTAACCCTAACCCTAACCCATACCCTACCCCGTACCCTAACCCGTATCCTAAGCCGTACCCTAACCCTAACCCTAACCCTAACTTATACCCTACGCCGTACCCTCACCCGTACCCTAAACCGTACCCTAAGCCGTACCCTAACCCTAACCCTAACCCTAACCCTAACCCTAACCCATACCCTACCCCGTACCCTAACCCGTATCCTAAGCCGTACCCTAACCCTAACCAATACCCTACGCAGTACCCTCACCCGTACCCTCACCCGTACCCTAAGCCGTACCCTAACCCTAACCCTAACCCTAACCCTAACCCTAACCCTAACCCCTACCCTACGCCGTACCCTCACCCGTACCCTATCCCATACCCTAAGCCGTACCCTAACCCTAACACTAACCCTAACCCTAACCCTAACTCTAAACTACCCTTGACTGCTTTTGCCTCCATTAGATTTCCTAAGCACTAGTGTTTTAAGGAACAGGTTAAAAAGAAAATCCTAATGTGATTTTTTTATAATGTGTTTATTCTTTATCTTATCCTAGTGACTAAAATCTTCTCCATGGCTGGACCCCAAATAATATTCCTTTACGTGCTATGTGGTATCTAGAGAGTGGGATAGGTTTAATAAATACCCTAATCCTAACGTGTACCCTAACCCTAACCCATACCCTAACCCTAACGCGTACCCTAACCCTAACCCAAACCCTAACCCTAACACGTACGCTAATCCTAACCCGTACCCTAAACCAATCCCTAACCCTAAAACTAACCATAACCCTACCCCTAACCCTAACCTATACCCTACGCCGTACCCTCACCCGTACCCTAACCCGTACCCTAAGCCGTACCCTAACGCTAACCCTAACCCTAACCCTAACCCTAACCCTAACCCATACCCTACCCCGTACCCTAACCCGTATCCTAAGCCGTACCCTAACCCTAACCAATACCCTATGCAGTACCCTCACCCGTACCCTCACCCGTACCCTCACCCGTACCCTAAGCCGTACCCTAACCCTAACCCTAACCCTAACCCTAACCCTAACCCTAACCCCTACCCTACGCCGTACCCTCACCCGTACCCTATCCCATACCCTAAGCCGTACCCTAACCCTAACACTAACCCTAACCCTAACCCTAACCCTAAACTACCCTTGACTGCTTTTGCCTCCATTAGATTTCCTAAGCACTAGTGTTTTAAGGAACAGGTTAAAAAGAAAATCCTAATGTGATTTTTTTATAATGTGTTTATTCTTTATCTTATCCTAGTGACTAAAATCTTCTCCATGGCTGGACCCCAAATAATATTCCTTTACGTGCTAAGTGGTATCTAGAGAGTGGGATAGGTTTAATAAATACACTAATCCTAACGTGTACCCTAACCCTAACCCATACCCTAACCCTAACGCGTACCCTAACCCTAACCCAAACCCTAACCCTAACACGTACGCTAATCCTAACCCGTACCCTAAACCAATCCGTAACCCTAAAACTAACCCTAACCCTAACCCTAACCCTAACCCATACCCTACGCCGTACCCTCACCCGTACCCTAAGCCGTACCCTAACCCTAACCCTAACCCTAACCCATACGCTACGCCGTACCCTCACCTGTACCCTAACCCGTATCCTAAGCCGTACCCTAACCCTAACACTAACCCTAACCTATACCCTACGCCGTACCCTCACCCGTACCCTAACCCGTACCCTAAGCCGTACCCTAAACCTAACCCTAACACTAACCCTAACCCATACCCTATGCCGTACCCTAACCCGTACCCTAACCCGTATCCTAAGCCGTACCCTAACCCTAACCAATACCATACGCAGTACCCTCACCCGTACCCTAAGCCGTACCCTAACCCTAACCCTAAACCCTACCTTACGCCGTACCCTCACCCGTACCCTATCCCATACCCTAAGCTGTACCCAAACCCTAACACTAACCCTAACCCTAACTCTAAACCTAAACTACCCTTGACTTCTTTTGCCTCCATTAGATTTCCTAAGCACTAGTGTTTTAAGGAACAGGTTAAAAAGAAAATCCTAATGTGATTTTTTTATAATGTGTTTATTCTTTATCTTATCCTAGTGACTAAAATCTTCTCCATGGCTGGACCCCAAATAATATTCCTTTACGTGCTAAGTGGTATCTAGAGAGTGGGATAGGTTTAATAAATACCCTAATCCTAACGTGTACCCTAACCCTAACCCATACCCTAACCCTAACGCGTACCCTAACCCTAACCCAAACCCTAACCCTAACACGTACGCTAATCCTAACCCGTACCCTAAACCAATCCCTAACCCTAAAACTAACCCTAACCCTAACCCTAACACTAACCCTAACCCTAACCCTAACCCTAAACTACCCTTGACTGCTTTTGCCTCCATTAGATTTCCTAAGCACTAGTGTTTTAAGGAACAGGTTAAAAAGAAAATCCTAATGTGATTTTTTTATAATGTGTTTATTCTTTATCTTATCCTAGTGACTAAAATCTTCTCCATGGCTGGACCCCAAATAATATTCCTTTACGTGCTAAGTGGTATCTAGAGAGTGGGATAGGTTTAATAAATACCCTAATCCTAACGTGTACCCTAACCCTAACCCACACCCTAACCCTAACACGTACGCTAATCCTAACCCGTACCCTAAACCAATCCCTAACCCTAAAACTAACCCTAACCCTAACCCTAACCCTAACCCATACCCAACGCCGTACCCTCACCAGTACCCTAACCCATACCCTAAGCCGTACCGTAACCCTAACCCTAACCCATACGCTACGCCGTACCCTCACCCGTACCCTCACCCGTACCCTAAGCCGTACCCTAACCCTAACCCTAACCCTAACCCTAACCCATACCCTACGCCGTACCCTCACCCGTACCCTAACCCGTCCCCTAAGCCGTACCCTAACCCTAAACCTAACCCTAACCCATACGCTACGCCCTACCCTCACCCGTACCCTAACCCGTATCCTAAGCCGTACCCTAACCCTAACCCTAACCCTAACCTATACCCTATGCCGTACCCTCACCCGTACCCCAACCCGTACCCTAACCCGTCCCCTAAGCCGTACCCTAACCCTAAACCTAACCCTAACCCATACGCTACGCCCTACCCTCACCCGTACCCTAACCCGTATCCTAAGCCGTACCCTAACCCTAACCCTAACCCTAACACATACCCTACGCCGTACCCTAACCCGTACCCTAACCCGTATCCTAAGCCGTACCCTAACCCTAACCAATACCCTACGCAGTACCCTCACCCGTACCCTCACCCGTATCCTAAGCCGTACCCTAACACTAACCCTAACCCTAACCCTAACCCTAACCCTAACCCTAACCCCTACCCTACGCCGTACCCTCACCCGTACCCTATCCCATACCCTAAGCCGTACCCTAACCCTAACAGTAACCCTAACCCTAACCCTAACCCTAAACTACCCTTTACTGCTTTGGCCTCCATTAGATTTCCTAAGCACTAGTGTTTTAAGGAACAGGTTAAAAAGAAAATCCTAATGTGATTTTTTTATAATGTGTTTATTCTTTATCTTATCCTAGTGACTAAAATCTTCTCCAGGGCTGGAACCCAAATAATATTCCTTTACGTGCTAAGTGGTATCTAGAGAGTGGGATAGGTTTAATAAATACCCTAATCCTAACGTGTACCCTAACCCTAACCCATACCCTAACCCTAACGCGTACCCTAACCCTAACCCAAACCCTAACCCTAACACGTACGCTAATCCTAACCCGTACCCTAAACCAATCCCTAACCCTAAAACTAACCCTAACCCTAACCCTAACCCATACCCTACGCCGTAACCTCACCCGTACCCTAACCCGTACCCTAAGCCGTACCCTAACCCTAACCCTAACCCTAACTCATACGCTACGCCGTACCCTCACCCGTACCCTAACCCGTATCCTAAGCCGTACCCTAACCCTAACCCTAACCCTAACTTATACCCTACGCCGTACCCTCACCCGTACCCTAACCCGTACCCTAAGCCGTACCCTAACCCTAACCCTAACCCTAACCCTAACCCTAACCCATACCCTACCCCGTACCCTAACCCGTATCCTAAGCCGTACCCTAACCCTAACCAATACCCTACGCAGTACCCTCACCCGTACCCTCACCCGTACCCTAAGCCGTACCCTAACCCTAACCCTAACCCTAACCCTAACCCTAACCCTAACCCCTACCCTACGCCGTACCCTCACCGGTACCCTATCCCATACCCTAAGCCGTACCCTAACCCTAATACTAACCCTAACCCTAACCCTAACTCTAAACTACCCTTGACTGCTTTTGCCTCCATTAGATTTCCTAAGCACTAGTGTTTTAAGGAACAGGTTAAAAAGAAAATCCTAATGTGATTTTTTTATAATGTGTTTATTCTTTATCTTATCCTAGTGACTAAAATCTTCTCCATGGCTGGACCCCAAATAATATTCCTTTACGTGCTAAGTGGTATCTAGAGAGTGGGATAGGTTTAATAAATACCCTAATCCTAACGTGTACCCTAACCCTAACCCACACCCTAACCCTAACACGTACGCTAATCCTAACCCGTACCCTAAACCAATCCCTAACCCTAAAACTAACCCTAACCCTAACCCTAACCCTAACCCATACCCTACGCCGTACCCTCACCCGTACCCTAACCCGTACCCTAAGCCGTACCCTAACCCTAACCCTAACCCATACGCTACGCCGTACCCTCACCCGTACCCTAACCCGTATCCTAAGCCGTACCCTAACCCTAACCCTAACCCTAACCTATACCCTACGCCGTACCCTCACCCGTACCCTCACCCGTACCCTAAGCCGTACCCTAACCCTAACCCTAACCCTAACCCTAACCCTAACCCATACCCTACGCCGTACCCTCACCCGTACCCTAACCCGTACCCTAAGCCATACCCTAACCCTAAACCTAACCCTAACCCATACGCTACGCCGTACCCTCACCCGTACCCTAACCCGTATCCTAAGCCGTACCCTAACCCTAACCCTAACCCTAACCTTTACCCTACGCCGTACCCTCACCCGTACCCTAACCCGTACCCTAAGCCGTACCCTAAGCCGTACCCTAACCCTAACCCTAACCCATACCGTACGCCGTACCCTAACCCGTACCCTAACCCGTATCCTAAGCCGTACCCTAACCCTAACCAATACCCTACGCAGTACCCTCACCCGTACCCTCACCCGTACCCTAAGCCGTACCCTAACCCTAACCCTAACCCTAACCCTAACGCCTACCCTACGCCGTACCCTCACCCGTACCCTATCCCATACCCTAAGCCGTACCCTAACCCTAACACTAACCCTAACCCTAACCCTAACCCTAAACTACCCTTGACTGCTTTTGCCTCCATTAGATTTCCTAAGCACTAGTGTTTTAAGGAACAGGTTAAAAAGAAAATCCTAATATGATTTTTTTATAATGTGTTTATTCTTTATCTTATCCTAGTGACTAAAATCTTCTCCATGGCTGGACCCCAAATAATATTCCTTTACGTGCTAAGTGGTATCTAGAGAGTGGGATAGGTTTAATAAATACCCTAATCCTAACGTGTACCCTAACCCTAACCCACACCCTAACCCTAACACGTACGCTAATCCTAACCCGTACCCTAAACCAATCCCTAACCCTAAAACTAACCCTAACCCTAACCCTAACCCTAACCCATACCCAACGCCGTACCCTCACCAGTACCCTAACCCATACCCTAAGCCGTACCGTAACCCTAACCCTAACCCATACGCTACGCCGTACCCTCACCCGTACCCTCACCCGTACCCTAAGCCGTACCCTAACCCTAACCCTAACCCTAACCCTAACCCATACCCTACGCCGTACCCTCACCCGTACCCTAACCCGTCCCCTAAGCCGTACCCTAACCCTAAACCTAACCCTAACCCATACGCTACGCCCTACCCTCACCCGTACCCTAACCCGTATCCTAAGCCGTACCCTAACCCTAACCAATACCCTACGCAGTACCCTCACCCGTACCCTCACCCGTATCCTAAGCCGTACCCTAACCCTAACCCTAACCCTAACCCTAACCCTAACCCTAACCCTAACCCCTACCCTACGCCGTACCCTCACCCGTACCCTATCCCATACCCTAAGCCGTACCCTAACCCTAACAGTAACCCTAACCCTAACCCTAACCCTAAACTACCCTTTACTGCTTTTGCCTCCATTAGATTTCCTAAGCACTAGTGTTTTAAGGAACAGGTTAAAAAGAAAATCCTAATGTGATTTTTTTATAATGTGTTTATTCTTTATCTTATCCTAGTGACTAAAATCTTCTCCAGGGCTGGAACCCAAATAATATTCCTTTACGTGCTAAGTGGTATCTAGAGAGTGGGATAGGTTTAATAAATACCCTAATCCTAACGTGTACCCTAACCCTAACCCATACCCTAACCCTAACGCGTACCCTAACCCTAACCCAAACCCTAACCCTAACACGTACGCTAATCCTAACCCGTACCCTAAACCAATCCCTAACCCTAAAACTAACCCTAACCCTAACCCTAACCCATACCCTACGCCGTAACCTCACCCGTACCCTAACCCGTACCCTAAGCCGTACCCTAACCCTAACCCTAACCCTAACTCATACGCTACGCCGTACCCTCACCCGTACCCTAACCCGTATCCTAAGCCGTACCCTAACCCTAACCCTAACCCTAACTTATACCCTACGCCGTACCCTCACCTGTACCCTAACCCGTACCCTAAGCCGTACCCTAACCCTAACCCTAACCCTAACCCTAACCCTAACCCATACCCTACCCCGTACCCTAACCCGTATCCTAAGCCGTACCCTAACCCTAACCAATACCCTACGCAGTACCCTCACCCGTACCCTCACCCGTACCCTAAGCCGTACCCTAACCCTAACCCTAACCCTAACCCTAACCCTAACCCTAACCCCTACCCTACGCCGTACCCTCACCCGTACCCTATCCCATACCCTAAGCCGTACCCTAACCCTAACACTAACCCTAACCCTAACCCTAACTCTAAACTACCCTTGACTGCTTTTGCCTCCATTAGATTTCCTAAGCACTAGTGTTTTAAGGAACAGGTTAAAAAGAAAATCCTAATGTGATTTTTTTATAATGTGTTTATTCTTTATCTTATCCTAGTGACTAAAATCTTCTCCATGGCTGGACCCCAAATAATATTCCTTTACGTGCTAAGTGGTATCTAGAGAGTGGGATAGGTTTAATAAATACCCTAATCCTAACGTGTACCCTAACCCTAACCCACACCCTAACCCTAACACGTACGCTAATCCTAACCCGTACCCTAAACCAATCCCTAACCCTAAAACTAACCCTAACCCTAACCCTAACCCTAACCCATACCCTACGCCGTACCCTCACCCGTACCCTAACCCGTACCCTAAGCCGTACCCTAACCCTAACCCTAACCCATACGCTACGCCGTACCCTCACCCGTACCCTAACCCGTATCCTAAGCCGTACCCTAACCCTAACCCTAACCCTAACCTATACCCTACGCCGTACCCTCACCCGTACCCTCACCCGTACCCTAAGCCGTACCCTAACCCTAACCCTAACCCTAACCCTAACCCATACCCTACGCCGTACCCTCACCCGTACCCTAACCCGTACCCTAAGCCGTACCCTAACCCTAAACCTAACCCTAACCCATACGCTACGCCGTACCCTCACCCGTACCCTAACCCGTATCCTAAGCCGTACCCTAACCCTAACCCTAACCCTAACCCTAAACTACCCTTGACTGCTTTTGCCTCCATTACATTTCCTAAGCACTAGTGTTTTAAGGAACAGGTTAAAAAGAAAATCCTAATGTGATTTTTTTATAATGTGTTTATTCTTTATCTTATCCTAGTGACTAAAATCTTCTCCATGGCTGGACCGCAAATAATATTCCTTTACGTGCTAAGTGGTATCTAGAGAGTGGGATAGGTTTAATAAATACCCTAATCCTAACGTGTACCCTAACCCTAACCCATACCCTAACCCTAACGCGTACCCTAACCCTAACCCAAACCCTAACCCTAACACGTACGCTAATCCTAACCCGTACACTAAAACAATCCCTAACCCTAAAACTAACCCTAACCCTAACCCTAACCCTAACCCATACCCTACGCCGTACCCTCACCCGTACCCTAACCCGTACCCTAAGCCGTACCCTAAGCCGTACCCTAACCCTAACCGTAACCCATACCCTACGCCGTACCCTAACCCGTACCCTAACCCGTATCCTAAGCCGTACCCTAACCCTAACCAATACCCTACGCAGTACCCTCACCCGTACCCTCACCCGTACCCTAAGCCGTACCCTAACCCTAACCCTAACCCTAACCCTAATGCCTACCCTACGCCGTACCCTCACCCGTACCCTATCCCATACCCTAAGCCGTACCCTAACCCTAACACTAACCCTAACCCTAACCCTAACCCTAAACTACCCTTGACTGCTTTTGCCTCCATTAGATTTCCTAAGCACTAGTGTTTTAAGGAACAGGTTAAAAAGAAAATCCTAATGTGATTTTTTTATAATGTGTTTATTCTTTATCTTATCCTAGTGACTAAAATCTTCTCCATGGCTGGACCCCAAATAATATTCCTTTACGTGCTAAGTGGTATCTAGAGAGTGGGATAGGTTTAATAAATACCCTAATCCTAACGTGTACCCTAACCCTAACCCATACCCTAACCCTAACGCGTACCCTAACCCTAACCCAAACCCTAACCCTAACACGTACGCTAATCCTAACCCGTACCCTAAACCAATCCCTAACCCTAAAACTAACCCTAACCCTAACCCTAACACTAACCCTAACCCTAACCCTAACCCTAAACTACCCTTGACTGCTTTTGCCTCCATTAGATTTCCTAAGCACTAGTGTTTTAAGGAACAGGTTAAAAAGAAAATCCTAATGTGATTTTTTTATAATGTGTTTATTCTTTATCTTATCCTAGTGACTAAAATCTTCTCCATGGCTGGACCCCAAATAATATTCCTTTACGTGCTAAGTGGTATCTAGAGAGTGGGATAGGTTTAATAAATACCCTAATCCTAACGTGTACCCTAACCCTAACCCACATCCTAACCCTAACACGTACGCTAATCCTAACCCGTACCCTAAACCAATCCCTAACCCTAAAACTAACCCTAACCCTAACCCTAACCCTAACCCATACCCAACGCCGTACCCTCACCAGTACCCTAACCCATACCCTAAGCCGTACCGTAACCCTAACCCTAACCCATACGCTACGCCGTACCCTCACCCGTACCCTCACCCGTACCCTAAGCCGTACCCTAACCCTAACCCTAACCCTAACCCTAACCCATACCCTACGCCGTACCCTCACCCGTACCCTAACCCGTCCCCTAAGCCGTACCCTAACCCTAAACCTAACCCTAACCCATACGCTACGCCCTACCCTCACCCGTACCCTAAACCGTATCCTAAGCCGTACCCTAACCCTAACCCTAACCCTAACCTATACCCTACGCCGTACCCTCACCCGTACCCTAACCCGTACCCTAAGCCGTACCCTAAGCCGTACCCTAACCCTAACCCTAACCCTAACCCATACCCTACGCCGTACCCTAACCCGTACCCTAACCCGTATCCTAAGCCGTACCCTAACCCTAACCAATACCCTACGCAGTACCCTCACCCGTACCCTCACCCGTATCCTAAGCCGTACCCTAACCCTAACCCTAACCCTAACCCTAACCCTAACCCTAACCCTAACCCCTACCCTACGCCGTACCCTCACCCGTACCCTATCCCATACCCTAAGCCGTACCCTAACCCTAACACTAACCCTAACCCTAACCCTAACCCTAAACTACCCTTGACTGCTTTTGCCTCCATTAGATTTCCTAAGCACTAGTGTTTTAAGGAACAGGTTAAAAAGAAAATCCTAATGTGATTTTTTTATAATGTGTTTATTCTTTATCTTATCCTAGTGACTAAAATCTTCTCCAGGGCTGGAACCCAAATAATATTCCTTTACGTGCTAAGTGGTATCTAGAGAGTGGGATAGGTTTAATAAATACCCTAATCCTAACGTGTACCCTAACCCTAACCCATACCCTAACCCTAACGCGTACCCTAACCCTAACCCAAACCCTAACCCTAACACGTACGCTAATCCTAACCCGTACCCTTAACCAATCCCTAACCCTAAAACTAACCCTAACCCTAACCCTAACCCATACCCTACGCCGTACCCTCACCCGTACCCTAACCCGTACCCTAAGCCGTACCCTAACCCTAACCCTAACCCTAACCCATGCGCTACGCCGTACCCTCACCCGTACCCTAACCCGTATCCTAAGCCGTACCCTAACCCTAACCCTAACCCTAACCTTTACCCTACGCCGTACCCTCACCCGTACCCTAACCCGTACCCTAAGCCGTACCCTAAGCCGTACCCTAACCCTAACCCTAACCCATACCCTACGCCGTACCCTAACCCGTACCCTAACCCGTATCCTAAGCCGTACCCTAACCCTAACCAATACCCTACGCAGTACCCTCACCCGTACCCTCACCCGTACCCTAAGCCGTACCCTAACCCTAACCCTAACCCTAACCCTAACGCCTACCCTACGCCGTACCCTCACCCGTACCCTATCCCATACCCTAAGCCGTACCCTAACCCTAACACTAACCCTAACCCTAACCCTAACCCTAAACTACCCTTGACTGCTTTTGCCTCCATTAGATTTCCTAAGCACTAGTGTTTTAAGGAACAGGTTAAAAAGAAAATCCTAATGTGATTTTTTTATAATGTGTTTATTCTTTATCTTATCCTAGTGACTAAAATCTTCTCCATGGCTGGACCCCAAATAATATTCCTTTACGTGCTAAGTGGTATCTAGAGAGTGGGATAGGTTTAATAAATACCCTAATCCTAACGTGTACCCTAACCCTAACCCATACCCTAACCCTAACGCGTACCCTAACCCTAACCCAAACCCTAACCCTAACACGTACGCTAATCCTAACCCGTACCCTAAAACAATCCCTAACCCTAAAACTAACCCTAACCCTAACCCTAACCCTAACCCATACCCTACGCCGTACCCTCACCCGTACCCTAACCCGTACCCTAAGCCGTACCCTAAGCCGTACCCTAACCCTAACCCTAACCCTAACCCATACGCTACGCCGTACCCTCACCCGTACCCTAACCCGTATCCTAAGCCGTACCCTAACCCTAACCCTAACCCTAACCTATACCCTACGCCGTACCCTCACCCGTACCCTAACCCGTACCCTAAGCCGTACCCTAACCCTAACCCTAACCCTAACCCTACCCCATACCCTACCCCGTACCCTAACCCGTATCCTAAGCCGTACCCTAACCCTAACCAATACCCTACGCAGTACCCTCACCCGTACCCTCACCCGTACCCTAAGCAGTACCCTAACCCTAACCCTAACCCTAACCCTAACCCTAACCCTAACCCGTACCCTACGCCGTACCCTCACCCGTACCCTATCCCATACCCTAAGCCGTACCCTAACCCTAACACTAACCCTAACCCTAACTCTAACCCTAAACTACCCTTGACTGCTTTTGCCTCCATTAGATTTCCTAAGCACTAGTGTTTTAAGGAACAGGTTAAAAAGAAAATCCTAATGTGATTTTTTTATAATGTGTTTATTCTTTATCTTATCCTAGTGACTAAAATCTTCTCCATGGCTGGACCCCAAATAATATTCCTTTACGTGCTAAGTGGTATCTAGAGAGTGGGATAGGTTTAATAAATACCCTAATCCTAACGTGTACCCTAACCCTAACCCACACCCTAACCCTAACACGTACGCTAATCCTAACCCGTACCCTAAACCAATCCCTAACCCTAAAACTAACCCTAACCCTAACCCTAACCCTAACCCATACCCAACGCCGTACCCTCACCAGTACCCTAACCCATACCCTAAGCCGTACCGTAACCCTAACCCTAACCCATACGCTACGCCGTACCCTCACCCGTACCCTCACCCGTACCCTAAGCCGTACGCTAACCCTAACCCTAACCCTAACCCTAACCCATACCCTACGCCGTACCCTCACCCGTACCCTAACCCGTACCCTAAGCCGTACCCTAACCCTAAACCTAACCCTAACCCATACGCTACGCCGTACCCTCACCCGTACCCTAACCCGTATCCTAAGCCGTACCCTAACCCTAACCCTAACCCTAACCTATACCCTACGCCGTACCCTCACCCGTACCCTAACCCGTACCCTAAGCCGTACCCTAAGCCGTACCCTAACCCGTACCCTAACCCGTATCCTAAGCCGTACCCTAACCCTAACCAATACCCTACGCAGTACCCTCACCCGTACCCTCACCCGTACCCTAAGCCGTACCCTAACCCTAACCCTAACCCTAACCCTAACCCTAACCCTAACCCCTACCCTACGCCGTACCCTCACCCGTACCCTATCCCATACCCTAAGCCGTACCCTAACCCTAACACTAACCCTAACCCTAACCCTAACCCTAAACTACCCTTGACTGCTTTTGCCTCCATTAGATTTCCTAAGCACTAGTGTTTTAAGGAACAGGTTAAAAAGAAAATCCTAATGTGATTTTTTTATAATGTGTTTATTCTTTATCTTATCCTAGTGACTAAAATCTTCTCCAGGGCTGGAACCCAAATAATATTCCTTTACGTGCTAAGTGGTATCTAGAGAGTGGGATAGGTTTAATAAATAACCTAATCCTAACGTGTACCCTAACCCTAACCCATACCCTAACCCTAACGCGTACCCTAACCCTAACCCAAACCCTAACCCTAACACGTACGCTAATCCTAACCCGTACCCTAAACCAATCCCTAACCCTAAAACTAACCCTAACCCTAACCCTAACCCATACCCTACGCCGTACCCTCACCCGTACCCTAACCCGTACCCTAAGCCGTACCCTAACCCTAACCCTAACCCTAACCCATACGCTACGCCGTACCCTCACCCGTACCCTAACCCGTATCCTAAGCCGTACCCTAACCCTAACCCTAACCCTAACCTATACCCTACGCCGTACCCTCACCCGTACCCTAACCCGTACCCTAAGCCGTACCCTAACCCTAACCCTAACCCTAACCCTAACCCTAACCCATACCCTACCCCGTACCCTAACCCGTATCCTAAGCCGTACCCTAACCCTAACCAATACCCTACGCAGTACCCTCACCCGTACCCTCACCCGTACCCTAAGCCGTACCCTAACCCTAACCCTAACCCTAAACCTAACCCTAACCCTAACCCCTACCCTACGCCGTACCCTCACCCGTACCCTATCCCATACCCTAAGCCGTACCCTAACCCTAACACTAACCCTAACCCTAACCCTTACTCTAAACTACCCTTGACTGCTTTTGCCTCCATTAGATTTCCTAAGCACTAGTGTTTTAAGGAACAGGTTAAAAAGAAAATCCTAATGTGATTTTTTTATAATGTGTTTATTCTTTATCTTATCCTAGTGACTAAAATCTTCTCCATGGCTGGACCCCAAATAATATTCCTTTACGTGCTAAGTGGTATCTAGAGAGTGGGATAGGTTTAATAAATACCCTAATCCTAACGTGTACCCTAACCCTAACCCATACCCTAACCCTAACGCGTACCCTAACCCTAACCCAAACCCTAACCCTAACACGTACGCTAATCCTAAACCGTACCCTAAACCAATCCCTAACCCTAAAACTAACCCTAACCCTACCCCTAACCCTAACCATACCCTACGCCGTACCCTCACCCGTACCCTAACCCATACACTAAGCCGTACCCTAACCCTAACCCTAACCCTAACCCTAACCCTAACCCTAACCCGTACCCTAAGCCGTACCCTAACCCTAACCCTAACCCTAACCCTAACCCTAACCCTAACCCATACCCTACACCGTACCCTCACCCGTACCCTAACCCGTACCCTAAGCCGTACCCTAACCCTAACCCTAACCCTATCCCATACGCTACGCCGTACCCTCACCCGAACCCTAACCCGTATCCTAAGCCGTACCCTAACCCTAAACCTAACCCTAACCTATACCCTACGCCGTACCCTCACCCGTACCCTAACCCGTACCCTAAGCCGTACCCTAACCCTAACCCTAACCCTAACCCTAACCCTAACCCATACCCTATGCCGTACCCTAACCCGTACCCTAACCCGTATTCTAAGCCGTACCCTAACCCTAAACAATACCCTACGCAGTACCCTCACCCGTACCCTAAGCCGTACCCTAACCCTAACCCTAAACCCTACCCTACGCCGTAACCTCACCCGTACCCTATCCCATACCCTAAGCCGTACCCTAACCCTAACACTAACCCTAACCCTAACTCTAACCCTAAACTACCCTTGACTGCTTTTGCCTCCATTAGATTTCCTAAGCACTAGTGTTTTAAGGAACAGGTTAAAAAGAAAATCCTAATGTGATTTTTTTATAATGTGTTTATTCTTTATCTTATCCAAGTGACTAAAATCTTCTCCATGGCTGGACCCCAAATAATATTCCTTTACGTGCTAAGTGGTATCTAGAGAGTGGGATAGGTTTAATAAATACCCTAATCCTAACGTGTACCCTAACCCTAACCCACACCCTAACCCTAACACATATGCTAATCCTAACCCGTACCCTAAACCAATCCCTAACCCTAAAACTAACCCTAACCCTAACCCTAACCCTAACCCATACCCTACGCCGTACCCTCACCCGTACCCTAACCCGTACCCTAAGCCGTACCCTAACCCTAACCCTAACCCATACGCTACGCCGTACCCTCACCCATACCCTAACCCGTATCCTAAGCCGTACCCTAAACCTAACCCTAACCCTAACCTATACCCTACGCCATACCCTCACCCGTACCCTCACCCGTACCCTAAGCCGTACCCTAACCCTAACCCTAACCCTAACCCTAACCCATACGCTACGCCGTACCCTCACCCGTACCCTAACCCGTATCCTAAGCCGTACCCTAACCCTAACCCTAACCCTAACCTATACCCTACGCCGTACCCTCACCCGTACCCTAACCCGTACCCTAAGCCGTACCCTAAGCCGTACCCTAACCCTAACCCTAACCCATACCCTACGCCGTACCCTAACCCATACCCTAACCCGTATCCTAAGCCGTACCCTAACCCTAACCAATACCCTACGCAGTACCCTCACCCGTACCCTCACCCATACCCTAAGCCGTACCCTAACCCTAACCCTAACCCTAACCCTAACCCTAACCCTAACCCTCACCCGTACCCTAAGCCGTACCCTAACCCTAACCCTAACCCTAACCCTAACCCTAACCCTAACCCCTACCCTACGCCGTACCCTCACCCGTACCCTATCCCATACCCTAAGCCGTACCCTAACCCTAACACTAACCCTAACCCTAACCCTAACCCTAAACTACCCTTGACTGCTTTTGCCTCCATTAGATTTCCTAAGCACTAGTGTTTTAAGGAACAGGTTAAAAACAAAATCCTAATGTGATTTTTTTATAATGTGTTTATTCTTTATCTTATCCTAGTGACTAAAATCTTCTCCAGGGCTGGAACCCAAATAATATTCCTGTACGTGCTACGTGGTATCTAGAGAGTGGGATAGGTTTAATAAATACCCTAATCCTAACGTGTACCCTAACCCTAACCCATACCCTAACCCTAACGCGTACCCTAACCCTAACCCAAACCCTAACCCTAACACGTACGCTAATCCTAACCCGTACCCTAAACCAATCCCTAACCCTAAAACTAACCCTAAACCTAACCCTAACCCATACCCTACGCCGTACCCTCACCCGTACCCTAACCCGTACCCTAAGCCGTACCCTAACCCTAACCCTAACCCTAACCCATACGCTACGCCGTACCCTCACCCGTACCCTAACCCGTATCCTAAGCCGTACCCTAACCCTAACCCTAACCCTAACCTATACCCTACGCCGTACCCTCACCCGTACCCTAACCCGTACCCTAAACCGTACCCTAACCCTAACCCTAACCCTAACCCTAAACCTAACCCATACCCTACCCCGTACCCTAACCCGTATCCTAAGCCGTACCCTAACCCTAACCAATACCCTACGCAGTACCCTCACCCGTACCCTCACCCGTACCCTAAGCCGTACCCTAACCCTAACCCTAACCCTAACCCTAACCCTAACCCCTACCCTACGCCGTACCCTCACCCGTACCCTATCCCATACCCTAAGCCGTACCCTAACCCTAACACTAACCCTAACCCTAACCCTAACCCTAAATACCCTTGACTGCTTTTGCCTCCATTAGATTTCCTAAGCACTAGTGTTTTAAGGAACAGGTTAAAAAGAAAATCCTAATGTGATTTTTTTATAATGTGTTTATTCTTTATCTTATCCTAGTGACTAAAATCTTCTCCATGGCTGGACCCCAAATAATATTCCTTTACGTGCTAAGTGGTATCTAGAGAGTGGGATAGGTTTAATAAATACCCTAATCCTAACGTGTACCCTAACCCTAACCCATACCCTAACCCTAACGCGTACCCTAACCCTAACCCAAACCCTAACCCTAACACGTACGCTAATCCTAAACCGTACCCTAAACCAATCCCTAACCCTAAAACTAACCCTAACCCTACCCCTAACCCTAACCATACCCTACGCCGTACCCTCACCCGTACCCTAACCCGTACCCTAAGCCGTACCCTAACCCTAACCCTAACCCTAACCCATACGCTACGCCGTACCCTCACCCGTACCCTAACCCGTATCCTAAGCCGTACCCTAACCCTAACCCTAACCCTAACCTATACCCTATGCCGTACCCTCACCCGTACCCTAAACCGTACCCTAAGCCGTACCCTAACCCTAACCCTAACCCTAACCCTAACCCTAACCCATACGCTACGCCGTACCCTAACCCGTACCCTAACCCGTATCCTAAGCCGTACCCTAACCCTAACCAATAACCTACGCAGTACCCTCACCCGTACCCTAAGCCGTACCCTAACCCTAACCCTAACCCTAACCCCTACCCTACGCCGTACCCTATCCCATACCCTAAGCCGTACCCTAACCCTAACACTAACCCTAACCCTAACCCTAACCCTAAACTACCCTTGACTGCTTTTGCCTCCATTAGATTTCCTAAGCACTAGTGTTTTAAGGAACAGGTTAAAAAGAAAATCCTAATGTGATTTTTTTATAATGTGTTTATTCTTTATCTTATCCTAGTGACTAAAATCTTCTCCATGGCTGGACCCCAAATAATATTCCTTTACGTGCTAAGTGGTATCTAGAGAGAGGGATAGGTTTAATAAATACCCTAATCCTAACGTGTACCCTAACCCTAACCCATACCCTAACCCTAACGTGTACCCTAACCCTAACCCACACCCTAACCCTAACACGTACGCTAATCCTAACCCGTACCCTAAACCAATCCCTAACCCTAAAACTAACCCTAACCCTAACCCTAACCCTAACCCATACCCTACGCCGTACCCTCACCCGTACCCTAACCCGTACCCTAAGCCGTACCCGAACCCTAACACTAACCCATACGCTACGCTGTACCCTCACCCGTACCCTAACCCGTATCCTAAGCCGTACCCTAACCCTAAAACTAACCTATACCGTACGTCGTTCCCTCACCCATACCCTAACGCGTACCCTAAGCCGTACCCTAACCCTAACCCTAACCCTAACCCATACCCTATGCCGTACCCTCACCCGTACCATCACCCGTACCCTAAGCCGTACCCTAACCTTAACCCTAAACCTAACCCTAACCCTAACCCTAACCCCTACCCTACGCCGTACCCTCACCCGTACCCTATCCCATACCCTAAGCCGTACCCTAACCCTATCCCTAACCCTAACCCTAACCCTAAACTACCCTTGACTGCTTTTGCCTCCATTAGATTTCCTAAGCACTAGTGTTTTAAGGAACAGGTTAAAAAGAAAATCCTAATGTGATTTTTTTATAATGTGTTTATTCTTTATCTTATCCTAGTGACTAAAATCTTCTCCATGGCTGGACCCCAAATAATATTCCTTTACGTGCTAAGTGGTATCTAGAGAGTGGGATAGGTTTAATAAATTCCCTAATCCTAACGTGTACCCTAACCCTAACCCATACCCTAACCCTAACTTGTACCCTAACCCTAACACGTACGCTAATCCTAACCCGTACCCGAAACCAATCCCTAACCCTAAAACTAACCCTAACCCTAACCCTAAACCTAACCCATACCCTACGCCGTACCCTCACCCGTAACCTAACCCGTACCCTAAGCCGTACCCAAACCCTAACCCTAACCCATACGCTGCACCGTACCCTCACCCGTACCCTAAACTGTATCCTAAGCACTACCCTAACCCTAACCCTAAACCTAACCCTAACCCTAACCCATACGCTACGCTGTACCCTCACCCGTACCCTAACCCATACCCTAAGCCGTACCCTAACCCTAACCCTAAGCCTGACCCATACCCTATGCCGTACCCTAACCCGTACCCTAACACGTCTCCTAAGCCTTACCCTAACCCTAACCAATACCGTACGCACTACCCTCACCCGTACCCTCACCAGTACCCTAAGCCGTACCCTAACCCTAACCCTAACCCTAACCCTAACCCCTACCCTCACCCGTACCCTATCACATACCCTAAGCCGTACCCTAAGCCGTACCCTAACCCTAACCCTAACCCTAACCCTAACCCTAACCCTAACCCATACCCTATGCCGCACCCTAATTCGTACCCTAACCCGTATCCTAAGCCGTACGCTAACCCTAACCAATACACTATACAGTACCCTCACCCGTACCCTAACCCGTACCCTAAGCCGTACCCTAACCCTATCCCTAACCCTAACCCTAACCCTAACCCCTACCATACGCCGTACCCTCACCCATACCCTATCCCATACCCTAAGCCATACCATAACCCTAACCCTAACCCTAACCCTAACCCAAACCCTAAACTACCCTTGACTGCTTTTGCCTCCATTAGATTTCCTAAGCACTAGTGTTTTAAGGAAAAGTTTAAAAAGAAAATCCAAATGTGATTTTTTTATAATGTTTTTATTCTTTATCTTATCCTAGTGACTAAAATCTTCTCCATGACTGGACCCCAAATAATATTCCTTTATGTGCTAAGTGGTATCTAGAGAGTGGGATAGGTTTAATAAATACCCTAATCCTAACGTGTACCCTAACCCTAACCCATACCCTAACCCTAACGCGTACCCTAACCCTAACACGTACGCTAATCCTAACCCGTACCCTAAACCAATCCCTAACCCTAAAACTAACCCTAACCCTAACCCTAACCCTAACCCATACCCTACGCCGTACCCTCACCCGTAACCTAACCCGTACCCTAAGCCGTACCCTAACCATAACCCTAACCCTAACCCATACGCTGCACCGTACCCTCACCCGTACTCTAACCCGTATCCTAAGCCGTACCCTAACCCTAACCCTAACCCTAACCCTAATCCTAACGTGTACCCTAACCCTAGCCCATACCCTAACCCTAACGTGTACCCTAACCCTAACCCAAACCCTAACCCTAACACGTACGCTAATCCTAACCCGTACCCTAAACCAATCCCTAACCCTAAAACTAACCCTAACCCTCACCCTAACCCTAACCCATACCCTACGCCGTACCCTCACCCGTAACCTAACCCGTACCCTAAGCCCTACCCTAACCATAACCCTAACCCTAACCCATACGCTGCACCGTACCCTCACCCGTACTCTAACCCATATCCTAAGCCGTACCCTAACCCTAACCCTAACCCTAACCCTAATCCTAACGTGTACCCTAACCCTAACCCATACCCTAACCCTAACGCGTACCCTAACCCTAACCCAAACCCTAACCCTAACACGTACGCTAATCCTAACCCGTACCCTAAACCAATCCCTAACCCTAAAACTAACCCTAACCCTAACCCTAAACCATACCCTACGCCGTACCCTCACCCGTACCCTAACCCGTACCCTAAGCCGTACCCGAACCCTAACACTAACCCATACGCTACGCTGTACCCTCACCCGTACCCTAACCCGTATCCTAAGCCGTACCCTAACCCTAAAACTAACCTATACCGTACGTCGTTCCCTCACCCATACCCTAACGCGTACCCTAAGCCGTACCCTAACCCTAACCCTAACCCTAACCCATACCCTATGCCGTACCCTCACCCGTACCATCACCCGTACCCTAAGCCGTACCCTAACCTTAACCCTAAACCTAACCCTAACCCTAACCCTAACCCCTACCCTACGCCGTACCCTCACCCGTACCCTATCCCATACCCTAAGCCGTACCCTAACCCTATCCCTAACCCTAACCCTAACCCTAAACTACCCTTGACTGCTTTTGCCTCCATTAGATTTCCTAAGCACTAGTGTTTTAAGGAACAGGTTAAAAAGAAAATCCTAATGTGATTTTTTTATAATGTGTTTATTCTTTATCTTATCCTAGTGACTAAAATCTTCTCCATGGCTGGACCCCAAATAATATTCCTTTACGTGCTAAGTGGTATCTAGAGAGTGGGATAGGTTTAATAAATTCCCTAATCCTAACGTGTACCCTAACCCTAACCCATACCCTAACCCTAACTTGTACCCTAACCCTAACACGTACGCTAATCCTAACCCGTACCCGAAACCAATCCCTAACCCTAAAACTAACCCTAACCCTAACCCTAAACCTAACCCATACCCTACGCCGTACCCTCACCCGTAACCTAACCCGTACCCTAAGCCGTACCCAAACCCTAACCCTAACCCATACGCTGCACCGTACCCTCACCCGTACCCTAAACTGTATCCTAAGCACTACCCTAACCCTAACCCTAAACCTAACCCTAACCCTAACCCATACGCTACGCTGTACCCTCACCCGTACCCTAACCCATACCCTAAGCCGTACCCTAACCCTAACCCTAAGCCTGACCCATACCCTATGCCGTACCCTAACCCGTACCCTAACACGTCTCCTAAGCCTTACCCTAACCCTAACCAATACCGTACGCACTACCCTCACCCGTACCCTCACCAGTACCCTAAGCCGTACCCTAACCCTAACCCTAACCCTAACCCTAACCCCTACCCTCACCCGTACCCTATCCCATACCCTAAGCCGTACCCTAACCCTAACACTAACACTAACCCTAACCCTAACCCTAAACTACCCTTGACTGCTTTTGCCTTTATTAGATTTCCTAAGCACTAGTGTTTTAAGGAACAGGTTAAAAAGAAAATCCTAATGTGATTTTTTTATAATGTGTTTATTCTTTATCTTATCTGAGTGACTAAAACATTCTCCATGGCTGGACCCCAAATAATATTCCTTTACGTGCTAAGTGGTATCTAGAGAGTGGAATAGGTTTAATAAATACCCTAATCCTAACGTGTACCCTAACCCTAACCCATACCCTAACCCTAACGCGTACCCTAACCCTAACCCAAACCCTAACCCGTACGCTAATCCTATCCCGTACACTAAACCAATCCCTAACCCTAAAACTAACCATAACCCTAACCCAAACCCTAACCCATACCCTATGCCGTACCCTTATCCGTACCCTTACCCGTACCCTAAGCCGTACCCTAACCCTAACCCTAACACTAACCCATACGCTACGCTGTACCCTCACCCGTACCCTAACCCGTATCCTAAGCCGTACCCTAACCCTAACCCTAACCTATACCCTACGTCGTACCCTCACCCATACCCTAACCCGTACCCTAAGCCGTACCCTAACCCTAACCCTAACCCTAACCCATACCCTACGCCGTACCCTAACCCGTACCCTAACCCGTATCCTAAGCCGTAACCTAACCCTAACCCTAACCCTAACCTATACCCTACGCCGTACCCTCACCCGTACCCTAACCCGTACCCTAAGCAGTACCCTAAACCTAAACCTAACCCTAACGGTAACCCTAACCCATACCCTACGCCGTACCCTAACCCGTACCCTAACCCGTATCCTAAGCCGTACGCTAACCCTAACCAATACCCTACACAGTACCCTCACCCGAACCCTCACCCATACCCTAAGCCATACCCTAACCTTAACCCTAACCCTAACCCTAACCCTAACCCCTGCCCTACGCCGTACCCTCACCCGTACCCTATCCCATACCCGAAGCCATACCCTAACCCTAACACTAACCCTAACCCTAACCCTAACCCTAAACTACCCTTGACTGCTTTTGCCTCCATTAGATTTCCTAAGCACTAGTGTTTTAAGGAACAGGTTAAAAAGAAAATCCTAATGTGATTTTTTTATAATGTGTTTATTCTTTATCTTATCCTAGTGACTAAAATCTTCTCCATGGCTGGACCCCAAATAATATTCCTTTACGTGCTAACTGGTATCTAGAGAGTGGGATAGGTTTAATAAATACCCTAACCCTAACGCGTACCCTAACCCTAACATAAACCCTAACCCTAACACGTACGCTAATCCTAACCCGTACCCTAAACCAATCCCTAACCCTAAACCAATCCCTAACCCTAAAACTAACCCGAACCCTAACACTAACCCTAACCCATACCCTACGCCGTACCCTCACCCGTACCCTAACCCATACCCTAAGCCGTACCCTAACCCTAACGCTAACCCTAACCCATACGCTACGCCGTACCCTCACCCGTACCCTAACCCGTATCCTAAGCCTTACCCTAACCCTAACCCTAACGTATACCCTATGCCGTACCCTCACACGTACCCTAACCCGTACCCTAAGCCGTACCCTAACCCTAACCCTAACCCTAACCCTAACCCTAACCCTAACCCATACCCTATGCCGCACCCTAATTCGTACCCTAACCCGTATCCTAAGCCGTACGCTAACCCTAACCAATACACTATACAGTACCCTCACCCGTACCCTAACCCGTACCCTAAGCCGTACCCTAACCCTATCCCTAACCCTAACCCTAACCCTAACCCCTACCATACGCCGTACCCTCACCCATACCCTATCCCATACCCTAAGCCATACCATAACCCTAACCCTAACCCTAACCCTAACCCAAACCCTAAACTACCCTTGACTGCTTTTGCCTCCATTAGATTTCCTAAGCACTAGTGTTTTAAGGAAAAGTTTAAAAAGAAAATCCAAATGTGATTTTTTTATAATGTTTTTATTCTTTATCTTATCCTAGTGACTAAAATCTTCTCCATGACTGGACCCCAAATAATATTCCTTTATGTGCTAAGTGGTATCTAGAGAGTGGGATAGGTTTAATAAATACCCTAATCCTAACGTGTACCCTAACCCTAACCCATACCCTAACCCTAACGCGTACCCTAACCCTAACACGTACGCTAATCCTAACCCGTACCCTAAACCAATCCCTAACCCTAAAACTAACCCTAACCCTAACCCTAACCCTAACCCATACCCTACGCCGTACCCTCACCCGTAACCTAACCCGTACCCTAAGCCGTACCCTAACCATAACCCTAACCCTAACCCATACGCTGCACCGTACCCTCACCCGTACTCTAACCCGTATCCTAAGCCGTACCCTAACCCTAACCCTAACCCTAACCCTAATCCTAACGTGTACCCTAACCCTAGCCCATACCCTAACCCTAACGTGTACCCTAACCCTAACCCAAACCCTAACCCTAACACGTACGCTAATCCTAACCCGTACCCTAAACCAATCCCTAACCCTAAAACTAACCCTAACCCTCACCCTAACCCTAACCCATACCCTACGCCGTACCCTCACCCGTAACCTAACCCGTACCCTAAGCCCTACCCTAACCATAACCCTAACCCTAACCCATACGCTGCACCGTACCCTCACCCGTACTCTAACCCATATCCTAAGCCGTACCCTAACCCTAACCCTAACCCTAACCCTAATCCTAACGTGTACCCTAACCCTAACCCATACCCTAACCCTAACGCGTACCCTAACCCTAACCCAAACCCTAACCCTAACACGTACGCTAATCCTAACCCGTACCCTAAACCAATCCCTAACCCTAAAACTAACCCTAACCCTAACCCTAAACCATACCCTACGCCGTACCCTCACCCGTACCCTAACCCGTACCCTAAGCCGTACCCGAACCCTAACACTAACCCATACGCTACGCTGTACCCTCACCCGTACCCTAACCCGTATCCTAAGCCGTACCCTAACCCTAAAACTAACCTATACCGTACGTCGTTCCCTCACCCATACCCTAACGCGTACCCTAAGCCGTACCCTAACCCTAACCCTAACCCTAACCCATACCCTATGCCGTACCCTCACCCGTACCATCACCCGTACCCTAAGCCGTACCCTAACCTTAACCCTAAACCTAACCCTAACCCTAACCCTAACCCCTACCCTACGCCGTACCCTCACCCGTACCCTATCCCATACCCTAAGCCGTACCCTAACCCTATCCCTAACCCTAACCCTAACCCTAAACTACCCTTGACTGCTTTTGCCTCCATTAGATTTCCTAAGCACTAGTGTTTTAAGGAACAGGTTAAAAAGAAAATCCTAATGTGATTTTTTTATAATGTGTTTATTCTTTATCTTATCCTAGTGACTAAAATCTTCTCCATGGCTGGACCCCAAATAATATTCCTTTACGTGCTAAGTGGTATCTAGAGAGTGGGATAGGTTTAATAAATTCCCTAATCCTAACGTGTACCCTAACCCTAACCCATACCCTAACCCTAACTTGTACCCTAACCCTAACACGTACGCTAATCCTAACCCGTACCCGAAACCAATCCCTAACCCTAAAACTAACCCTAACCCTAACCCTAAACCTAACCCATACCCTACGCCGTACCCTCACCCGTAACCTAACCCGTACCCTAAGCCGTACCCAAACCCTAACCCTAACCCATACGCTGCACCGTACCCTCACCCGTACCCTAAACTGTATCCTAAGCACTACCCTAACCCTAACCCTAAACCTAACCCTAACCCTAACCCATACGCTACGCTGTACCCTCACCCGTACCCTAACCCATACCCTAAGCCGTACCCTAACCCTAACCCTAAGCCTGACCCATACCCTATGCCGTACCCTAACCCGTACCCTAACACGTCTCCTAAGCCTTACCCTAACCCTAACCAATACCGTACGCACTACCCTCACCCGTACCCTCACCAGTACCCTAAGCCGTACCCTAACCCTAACCCTAACCCTAACCCTAACCCCTACCCTCACCCGTACCCTATCACATACCCTAAGCCGTACCCTAAGCCGTACCCTAACCCTAACCCTAACCCTAACCCTAACCCTAACCCTAACCCATACCCTATGCCGCACCCTAATTCGTACCCTAACCCGTATCCTAAGCCGTACGCTAACCCTAACTAATACACTATACAGTACCCTCACCCGTACCCTAACCCGTACCCTAAGCCGTACCCTAACCCTATCCCTAACCCTAACCCTAACCCTAACCCCTACCATACGCCGTACCCTCACCCATACCCTATCCCATACCCTAAGCCATACCATAACCCTAACCCTAACCCTAACCCTAACCCAAACCCTAAACTACCCTTGACTGCTTTTGCCTCCATTAGATTTCCTAAGCACTAGTGTTTTAAGGAAAAGTTTAAAAAGAAAATCCAAATGTGATTTTTTTATAATGTTTTTATTCTTTATCTTATCCTAGTGACTAAAATCTTCTCCATGACTGGACCCCAAATAATATTCCTTTATGTGCTAAGTGGTATCTAGAGAGTGGGATAGGTTTAATAAATACCCTAATCCTAACGTGTACCCTAACCCTAACCCATACCCTAACCCTAACGCGTACCCTAACCCTAACACGTACGCTAATCCTAACCCGTACCCTAAACCAATCCCTAACCCTAAAACTAACCCTAACCCTAACCCTAACCCTAACCCATACCCTACGCCGTACCCTCACCCGTAACCTAACCCGTACCCTAAGCCGTACCCTAACCATAACCCTAACCCTAACCCATACGCTGCACCGTACCCTCACCCGTACTCTAACCCGTATCCTAAGCCGTACCCTAACCCTAACCCTAACCCTAACCCTAATCCTAACGTGTACCCTAACCCTAACCCATACCCTAACCCTAACGTGTACCCTAACCCTAACCCAAACCCTAACCCTAACACGTACGCTAATCCTAACCCGTACCCTAAACCAATCCCTAACCCTAAAACTAACCCTAACCCTCACCCTAACCCTAACCCATACCCTACGCCGTACCCTCACCCGTAACCTAACCCGTACCCTAAGCCCTACCCTAACCATAACCCTAACCCTAACCCATACGCTGCACCGTACCCTCACCCGTACTCTAACCCATATCCTAAGCCGTACCCTAACCCTAACCCTAACCCTAACCCTAATCCTAACGTGTACCCTAACCCTAACCCATACCCTAACCCTAACGCGTACCCTAACCCTAACCCAAACCCTAACCCTAACACGTACGCTAATCCTAACCCGTACCCTAAACCAATCCCTAACCCTAAAACTAACCCTAACCCTAACCCTAAACCATACCCTACGCCGTACCCTCACCCGTACCCTAACCCGTACCCTAAGCCGTACCCGAACCCTAACACTAACCCATACGCTACGCTGTACCCTCACCCGTACCCTAACCCGTATCCTAAGCCGTACCCTAACCCTAAAACTAACCTATACCGTACGTCGTTCCCTCACCCATACCCTAACGCGTACCCTAAGCCGTACCCTAACCCTAACCCTAACCCTAACCCATACCCTATGCCGTACCCTCACCCGTACCATCACCCGTACCCTAAGCCGTACCCTAACCTTAACCCTAAACCTAACCCTAACCCTAACCCTAACCCCTACCCTACGCCGTACCCTCACCCGTACCCTATCCCATACCCTAAGCCGTACCCTAACCCTATCCCTAACCCTAACCCTAACCCTAAACTACCCTTGACTGCTTTTGCCTCCATTAGATTTCCTAAGCACTAGTGTTTTAAGGAACAGGTTAAAAAGAAAATCCTAATGTGATTTTTTTATAATGTGTTTATTCTTTATCTTATCCTAGTGACTAAAATCTTCTCCATGGCTGGACCCCAAATAATATTCCTTTACGTGCTAAGTGGTATCTAGAGAGTGGGATAGGTTTAATAAATTCCCTAATCCTAACGTGTACCCTAACCCTAACCCATACCCTAACCCTAACTTGTACCCTAACCCTAACACGTACGCTAATCCTAACCCGTACCCGAAACCAATCCCTAACCCTAAAACTAACCCTAACCCTAACCCTAAACCTAACCCATACCCTACGCCGTACCCTCACCCGTAACCTAACCCGTACCCTAAGCCGTACCCAAACCCTAACCCTAACCCATACGCTGCACCGTACCCTCACCCGTACCCTAAACTGTATCCTAAGCACTACCCTAACCCTAACCCTAAACCTAACCCTAACCCTAACCCATACGCTACGCTGTACCCTCACCCGTACCCTAACCCATACCCTAAGCCGTACCCTAACCCTAACCCTAAGCCTGACCCATACCCTATGCCGTACCCTAACCCGTACCCTAACACGTCTCCTAAGCCTTACCCTAACCCTAACCAATACCGTACGCACTACCCTCACCCGTACCCTCACCAGTACCCTAAGCCGTACCCTAACCCTAACCCTAACCCTAACCCTAACCCCTACCCTCACCCGTACCCTATCACATACCCTAAGCCGTACCCTAAGCCGTACCCTAACCCTAACCCTAACCCTAACCCTAACCCTAACCCTAACCCATACCCTATGCCGCACCCTAATTCGTACCCTAACCCGTATCCTAAGCCGTACGCTAACCCTAACCAATACACTATACAGTACCCTCACCCGTACCCTAACCCGTACCCTAAGCCGTACCCTAACCCTATCCCTAACCCTAACCCTAACCCTAACACCTACCATACGCCGTACCCTCACCCATACCCTATCCCATACCCTAAGCCATACCATAACCCTAACCCTAACCCTAACCCTAACCCAAACCCTAAACTACCCTTGACTGCTTTTGCCTCCATTAGATTTCCTAAGCACTAGTGTTTTAAGGAAAAGTTTAAAAAGAAAATCCAAATGTGATTTTTTTATAATGTTTTTATTCTTTATCTTATCCTAGTGACTAAAATCTTCTCCATGACTGGACCCCAAATAATATTCCTTTATGTGCTAAGTGGTATCTAGAGAGTGGGATAGGTTTAATAAATACCCTAATCCTAACGTGTACCCTAACCCTAACCCATACCCTAACCCTAACGCGTACCCTAACCCTAACACGTACGCTAATCCTAACCCGTACCCTAAACCAATCCCTAACCCTAAAACTAACCCTAACCCTAACCCTAACCCTAACCCATACCCTACGCCGTACCCTCACCCGTAACCTAACCCGTACCCTAAGCCGTACCCTAACCATAACCCTAACCCTAACCCATACGCTGCACCGTACCCTCACCCGTACTCTAACCCGTATCCTAAGCCGTACCCTAACCCTAACCCTAACCCTAACCCTAATCCTAACGTGTACCCTAACCCTAACCCATACCCTAACCCTAACGTGTACCCTAACCCTAACCCAAACCCTAACCCTAACACGTACGCTAATCCTAACCCGTACCCTAAACCAATCCCTAACCCTAAAACTAACCCTAACCCTCACCCTAACCCTAACCCATACCCTACGCCGTACCCTCACCCGTAACCTAACCCGTACCCTAAGCCCTACCCTAACCATAACCCTAACCCTAACCCATACGCTGCACCGTACCCTCACCCGTACTCTAACCCATATCCTAAGCCGTACCCTAACCCTAACCCTAACCCTAACCCTAATCCTAACGTGTACCCTAACCCTAACCCATACCCTAACCCTAACGCGTACCCTAACCCTAACCCAAACCCTAACCCTAACACGTACGCTAATCCTAACCCGTACCCTAAACCAATCCCTAACCCTAAAACTAACCCTAACCCTAACCCTAAACCATACCCTACGCCGTACCCTCACCCGTACCCTAACCCGTACCCTAAGCCGTACCCGAACCCTAACACTAACCCATACGCTACGCTGTACCCTCACCCGTACCCTAACCCGTATCCTAAGCCGTACCCTAACCCTAAAACTAACCTATACCGTACGTCGTTCCCTCACCCATACCCTAACGCATACCCTAAGCCGTACCCTAACCCTAACCCTAACCCTAACCCATACCCTATGCCGTACCCTCACCCGTACCATCACCCGTACCCTAAGCCGTACCCTAACCTTAACCCTAAACCTAACCCTAACCCTAACCCTAACCCCTACCCTACGCCGTACCCTCACCCGTACCCTATCCCATACCCTAAGCCGTACCCTAACCCTATCCCTAACCCTAACCCTAACCCTAAACTACCCTTGACTGCTTTTGCCTCCATTAGATTTCGTAAGCACTAGTGTTTTAAGGAACAGGTTAAAAAGAAAATCCTAATGTGATTTTTTTATAATGTGTTTATTCTTTATCTTATCCTAGTGACTAAAATCTTCTCCATGGCTGGACCCCAAATAATATTCCTTTACGTGCTAAGTGGTATCTAGAGAGTGGGATAGGTTTAATAAATTCCCTAATCCTAACGTGTACCCTAACCCTAACCCATACCCTAACCCTAACTTGTACCCTAACCCTAACACGTACGCTAATCCTAACCCGTACCCGAAACCAATCCCTAACCCTAAAACTAACCCTAACCCTAACCCTAAACCTAACCCATACCCTACGCCGTACCCTCACCCGTAACCTAACCCGTACCCTAAGCCGTACCCAAACCCTAACCCTAACCCATACGCTGCACCGTACCCTCACCCGTACCCTAAACTGTATCCTAAGCACTACCCTAACCCTAACCCTAAACCTAACCCTAACCCTAACCCATACGCTACGCTGTACCCTCACCCGTACCCTAACCCATACCCTAAGCCGTACCCTAACCCTAACCCTAAGCCTGACCCATACCCTATGCCGTACCCTAACCCGTACCCTAACACGTCTCCTAAGCCTTACCCTAACCCTAACCAATACCGTACGCACTACCCTCACCCGTACCCTCACCAGTACCCTAGGCCGTACCCTAACCCTAACCCTAACCCCTACCCTCACCCGTACCCTATCCCATACCCTAAGCCGTACCCTAACCCTAACACTAACACTAACCCTAACCCTAACCCTAAACTACCCTTGACTGCTTTTGCCTTTATTAGATTTCCTAAGCACTAGTGTTTTAAGGAACAGGTTAAAAAGAAAATCCTAATGTGATTTTTTTATAATGTGTTTATTCTTTATCTTATCTGAGTGACTAAAACATTCTCCATGGCTGGACCCCAAATAATATTCCTTTACGTGCTAAGTGGTATCTAGAGAGTGGAATAGGTTTAATAAATACCCTAATCCTAACGTGTACCCTAACCCTAACCCATACCCTAACCCTAACGCGTACCCTAACCCTAACCCAAACCCTAACCCGTACGCTAATCCTATCCCGTACAATAAACCAATCCCTAACCCTAAAACTAACCATAACCCTAACCCAAACCCTAACCCATACCCTATGCCGTACCCTTATCCGTACCCTTACCCGTACCCTAAGCCGTACCCTAACCCTAACCCTAACACTAACCCATACGCTACGCTGTACCCTCACCCGTACCCTAACCCGTATCCTAAGCCGTACCCTAACCCTAACCCTAACCTATACCCTACGTCGTACCCTCACCCATACCCTAACCCGTACCCTAAGCCGTACCCTAACCCTAACCCTAACCCTAACCCATACCCTACGCCGTACCCTAACCCGTACCCTAACCCGTATCCTAAGCCGTAACCTAACCCTAACCCTAACCCTAACCTATACCCTACGCCGTACCCTCACCCGTACCCTAACCCGTACCCTAAGCAGTACCCTAAACCTAAACCTAACCCTAACGGTAACCCTAACCCATACCCTACGCCGTACCCTAACCCGTACCCTAACCCGTATCCTAAGCCGTACGCTAACCCTAACCAATACCCTACACAGTACCCTCACCCGAACCCTCACCCATACCCTAAGCCATACCCTAACCTTAACCCTAACCCTAACCCTAACCCTAACCCCTGCCCTACGCCGTACCCTCACCCGTACCCTATCCCATACCCGAAGCCATACCCTAACCCTAACCCTAACCCTAACCCTAACCCTAACCCTAAACTACCCTTGACTGCTTTTGCCTCCATTAGATTTCCTAAGCACTAGTGTTTTAAGGAACAGGTTAAAAAGAAAATCCTAATGTGATTTTTTTATAATGTGTTTATTCTTTATCTTATCCTAGTGACTAAAATCTTCTCCATGGCTGGACCCCAAATAATATTCCTTTACGTGCTAACTGGTATCTAGAGAGTGGGATAGGTTTAATAAATACCCTAACCCTAACGCGTACCCTAACCCTAACATAAACCCTAACCCTAACACGTACGCTAATCCTAACCCGTACCCTAAACCAATCCCTAACCCTAAACCAATCCCTAACCCTAAAACTAACCCGAACCCTAACACTAACCCTAACCCATACCCTACGCCGTACCCTCACCCGTACCCTAACCCATACCCTAAGCCGTACCCTAACCCTAACGCTAACCCTAACCCATACGCTACGCCGTACCCTCACCCGTACCCTAACCCGTATCCTAAGCCTTACCCTAACCCTAACCCTAACGTATACCCTATGCCGTACCCTCACACGTACCCTAACCCGTACCCTAAGCCGTACCCTAACCCTAACCCTAACCCTAACCCTAACCCTAACCCTAACCCATACCCTATGCCGCACCCTAATTCGTACCCTAACCCGTATCCTAAGCCGTACGCTAACCCTAACCAATACACTATACAGTACCCTCACCCGTACCCTAACCCGTACCCTAAGCCGTACCCTAACCCTATCCCTAACCCTAACCCTAACCCTAACCCCTACCATACGCCGTACCCTCACCCATACCCTATCCCATACCCTAAGCCATACCATAACCGTAACCCTAACCCTAACCCTAACCCAAACCCTAAACTACCCTTGACTGCTTTTGCCTCCATTAGATTTCCTAAGCACTAGTGTTTTAAGGAAAAGTTTAAAAAGAAAATCCAAATGTGATTTTTTTATAATGTTTTTATTCTTTATCTTATCCTAGTGACTAAAATCTTCTCCATGACTGGACCCCAAATAATATTCCTTTATGTGCTAAGTGGTATCTAGAGAGTGGGATAGGTTTAATAAATACCCTAATCCTAACGTGTACCCTAACCCTAACCCATACCCTAACCCTAACGCGTACCCTAACCCTAACACGTACGCTAATCCTAACTCGTACCCTAAACCAATCCCTAACCCTAAAACTAACCCTAACCCTAACCCTAACCCTAACCCATACCCTACGCCGTACCCTCACCCGTAACCTAACCCGTACCCTAAGCCGTACCCTAACCATAACCCTAACCCTAACCCATACGCTGCACCGTACCCTCACCCGTACTCTAACCCGTATCCTAAGCCGTACCCTAACCCTAACCCTAACCCTAACCCTAATCCTAACGTGTACCCTAACCCTAACCCATACCCTAACCCTAACGTGTACCCTAACCCTAACCCAAACCCTAACCCTAACACGTACGCTAAACCTAACCCGTACCCTAAACCAATCCCTAACCCTAAAACTAACCCTAACCCTCACCCTAACCCTAACCCATACCCTACGCCGTACCCTCACCCGTAACCTAACCCGTACCCTAAGCCCTACCCTAACCATAACCCTAACCCTAACCCATACGCTGCACCGTACCCTCACCCGTACTCTAACCCATATCCTAAGCCGTACCCTAACCCTAACCCTAACCCTAACCCTAATCCTAACGTGTACCCTAACCCTAACCCATACCCTAACCCTAACGCGTACCCTAACCCTAACCCAAACCCTAACCCTAACACGTACGCTAATCCTAACCCGTACCCTAAACCAATCCCTAACCCTAAAACTAACCCTAACCCTAACCCTAAACCATACCCTACGCCGTACCCTCACCCGTACCCTAACCCGTACCCTAAGCCGTACCCGAACCCTAACACTAACCCATACGCTACGCTGTACCCTCACCCGTACCCTAACCCGTATCCTAAGCCGTACCCTAACCCTAAAACTAACCTATACCGTACGTCGTTCCCTCACCCATACCCTAACGCGTACCCTAAGCCGTACCCTAACCCTAACCCTAACCCTAACCCATACCCTATGCCGTACCCTCACCCGTACCATCACCCGTACCCTAAGCCGTACCCTAACCTTAACCCTAAACCTAACCCTAACCCTAACCCTAACCCCTACCCTACGCCGTACCCTCACCCGTACCCTATCCCATACCCTAAGCCGTACCCTAACCCTATCCCTAACCCTAACCCTAACCCTAAACTACCCTTGACTGCTTTTGCCTCCATTAGATTTCGTAAGCACTAGTGTTTTAAGGAACAGGTTAAAAAGAAAATCCTAATGTGATTTTTTTATAATGTGTTTATTCTTTATCTTATCCTAGTGACTAAAATCTTCTCCATGGCTGGACCCCAAATAATATTCCTTTACGTGCTAAGTGGTATCTAGAGAGTGGGATAGGTTTAATAAATTCCCTAATCCTAACGTGTACCCTAACCCTAACCCATACCCTAACCCTAACTTGTACCCTAACCCTAACACGTACGCTAATCCTAACCCGTACCCGAAACCAATCCCTAACCCTAAAACTAACCCTAACCCTAACCCTAAACCTAACCCATACCCTACGCCGTACCCTCACCCGTAACCTAACCCGTACCCTAAGCCGTACCCAAACCCTAACCCTAACCCATACGCTGCACCGTACCCTCACCCGTACCCTAAACTGTATCCTAAGCACTACCCTAACCCTAACCCTAAACCTAACCCTAACCCTAACCCATACGCTACGCTGTACCCTCACCCGTACCCTAACCCATACCCTAAGCCGTACCCTAACCCTAACCCTAAGCCTGACCCATACCCTATGCCGTACCCTAACCCGTACCCTAACACGTCTCCTAAGCCTTACCCTAACCCTAACCAATACCGTACGCACTACCCTCACCCGTACCCTCACCAGTACCCTAAGCCGTACCCTAACCCTAACCCTAACCCTAACCCTAACCCCTACCCTCACCCGTACCCTATCACATACCCTAAGCCGTACCCTAAGCCGTACCCTAACCCTAACCCTAACCCTAACCCTAACCCTAACCCTAACCCATACCCTATGCCGCACCCTAATTCGTACCCTAACCCGTATCCTAAGCCGTACGCTAACCCTAACCAATACACTATACAGTACCCTCACCCGTACCCTAACCCGTACCCTAAGCCGTACCCTAACCCTATCCCTAACCCTAACCCTAACCCTAACCCCTACCATACGCCGTACCCTCACCCATACCCTATCCCATACCCTAAGCCATACCATAACCCTAACCCTAACCCTAACCCTAACCCAAACCCTAAACTACCCTTGACTGCTTTTGCCTCCATTAGATTTCCTAAGCACTAGTGTTTTAAGGAAAAGTTTAAAAAGAAAATCCAAATGTGATTTTTTTATAATGTTTTTATTCTTTATCTTATCCTAGTGACTAAAATCTTCTCCATGACTGGACCCCAAATAATATTCCTTTATGTGCTAAGTGGTATCTAGAGAGTGGGATAGGTTTAATAAATACCCTAATCCTAACGTGTACCCTAACCCTAACCCATACCCTAACCCTAACGCGTACCCTAACCCTAACACGTACGCTAATCCTAACCCGTACCCTAAACCAATCCCTAACCCTAAAACTAACCCTAACCCTAACCCTAACCCTAACCCATACCCTACGCCGTACCCTCACCCGTAACCTAACCCGTACCCTAAGCCGTACCCTAACCATAACCCTAACCCTAACCCATACGCTGCACCGTACCCTCACCCGTACTCTAACCCGTATCCTAAGCCGTACCCTAACCCTAACCCTAACCCTAACCCTAATCCTAACGTGTACCCTAACCCTAACCCATACCCTAACCCTAACGTGTACCCTAACCCTAACCCAAACCCTAACCCTAACACGTACGCTAATCCTAACCCGTACCCTAAACCAATCCCTAACCCTAAAACTAACCCTAACCCTCACCCTAACCCTAACCCATACCCTACGCCGTACCCTCACCCGTAACCTAACCCGTACCCTAAGCCCTACCCTAACCATAACCCTAACCCTAACCCATACGCTGCACCGTACCCTCACCCGTACTCTAACCCATATCCTAAGCCGTACCCTAACCCTAACCCTAACCCTAACCCTAATCCTAACGTGTACCCTAACCCTAACCCATACCCTAACCCTAACGCGTACCCTAACCCTAACCCAAACCCTAACCCTAACACGTACGCTAATCCTAACCCGTACCCTAAACCAATCCCTAACCCTAAAACTAACCCTAACCCTAACCCTAAACCATACCCTACGCCGTACCCTCACCCGTACCCTAACCCGTACCCTAAGCCGTACCCGAACCCTAACACTAACCCATACGCTACGCTGTACCCTCACCCGTACCCTAACCCGTATCCTAAGCCGTACCCTAACCCTAAAACTAACCTATACCGTACGTCGTTCCCTCACCCATACCCTAACGCGTACCCTAAGCCGTACCCTAACCCTAACCCTAACCCTAACCCATACCCTATGCCGTACCCTCACCCGTACCATCACCCGTACCCTAAGCCGTACCCTAAACTTAACCCTAAACCTAACCCTAACCCTAACCCTAACCCCTACCCTACGCCGTACCCTCACCCGTACCCTATCCCATACCCTAAGCCGTACCCTAACCCTATCCCTAACCCTAACCCTAACCCTAAACTACCCTTGACTGCTTTTGCCTCCATTAGATTTCCTAAGCACTAGTGTTTTAAGGAACAGGTTAAAAAGAAAATCCTAATGTGATTTTTTTATAATGTGTTTATTCTTTATCTTATCCTAGTGACTAAAATCTTCTCCATGGCTGGACCCCAAATAATATTCCTTTACGTGCTAAGTGGTATCTAGAGAGTGGGATAGGTTTAATAAATTCCCTAATCCTAACGTGTACCCTAACCCTAACCCATACCCTAACCCTAACTTGTACCCTAACCCTAACACGTACGCTAATCCTAACCCGTACCCGAAACCAATCCCTAACCCTAAAACTAACCCTAACCCTAACCCTAAACCTAACCCATACCCTACGCCGTACCCTCACCCGTAACCTAACCCGTACCCTAAGCCGTACCCAAACCCTAACCCTAACCCATACGCTGCACCGTACCCTCACCCGTACCCTAAACTGTATCCTAAGCACTACCCTAACCCTAACCCTAAACCTAACCCTAACCCTAACCCATACGCTACGCTGTACCCTCACCCGTACCCTAACCCATACCCTAAGCCGTACCCTAACCCTAACCCTAAGCCTGACCCATACCCTATGCCGTACCCTAACCCGTACCCTAACACGTCTCCTAAGCCTTACCCTAACCCTAACCAATACCGTACGCACTACCCTCACCCGTACCCTCACCAGTACCCTAAGCCGTACCCTAACCCTAACCCTAACCCTAACCCTAACCCCTACCCTCACCCGTACCCTATCCCATACCCTAAGCCGTACCCTAACCCTAACACTAACACTAACCCTAACCCTAACCCTAAACTACCCTTGACTGCTTTTGCCTTTATTAGATTTCCTAAGCACTAGTGTTTTAAGGAACAGGTTAAAAAGAAAATCCTAATGTGATTTTTTTATAATGTGTTTATTCTTTATCTTATCTGAGTGACTAAAACATTCTCCATGGCTGGACCCCAAATAATATTCCTTTACGTGCTAAGTGGTATCTAGAGAGTGGAATAGGTTTAATAAATACCCTAATCCTAACGTGTACCCTAACCCTAACCCATACCCTAACCCTAACGCGTACCCTAACCCTAACCCAAACCCTAACCCGTACGCTAATCCTATCCCGTACACTAAACCAATCCCTAACCCTAAAACTAACCATAACCCTAACCCAAACCCTAACCCATACCCTATGCCGTACCCTTATCCGTACCCTTACCCGTACCCTAAGCCGTACCCTAACCCTAACCCTAACACTAACCCATACGCTACGCTGTACCCTCACCCGTACCCTAACCCGTATCCTAAGCCGTACCCTAACCCTAACCCTAACCTATACCCTACGTCGTACCCTCACCCATACCCTAACCCGTACCCTAAGCCGTACCCTAACCCTAACCCTAACCCTAACCCATACCCTACGCCGTACCCTAACCCGTACCCTAACCCGTATCCTAAGCCGTAACCTAACCCTAACCCTAACCCTAACCTATACCCTACGCCGTACCCTCACCCGTACCCTAACCCGTACCCTAAGCAGTACCCTAAACCTAAACCTAACCCTAACGGTAACCCTAACCCATACCCTACGCCGTACCCTAACCCGTACCCTAACCCGTATCCTAAGCCGTACGCTAACCCTAACCAATACCCTACACAGTACCCTCACCCGAACCCTCACCCATACCCTAAGCCATACCCTAACCTTAACCCTAACCCTAACCCTAACCCTAACCCCTGCCCTACGCCGTACCCTCACCCGTACCCTATCCCATACCCGAAGCCATACCCTAACCCTAACACTAACCCTAACCCTAACCCTAACCCTAAACTACCCTTGACTGCTTTTGCCTCCATTAGATTTCCTAAGCACTAGTGTTTTAAGGAACAGGTTAAAAAGAAAATCCTAATGTGATTTTTTTATAATGTGTTTATTCTTTATCTTATCCTAGTGACTAAAATCTTCTCCATGGCTGGACCCCAAATAATATTCCTTTACGTGCTAACTGGTATCTAGAGAGTGGGATAGGTTTAATAAATACCCTAACCCTAACGCGTACCCTAACCCTAACATAAACCCTAACCCTAACACGTACGCTAATCCTAACCCGTACCCTAAACCAATCCCTAACCCTAAACCAATCCCTAACCCTAAAACTAACCCGAACCCTAACACTAACCCTAACCCATACCCTACGCCGTACCCTCACCCGTACCCTAACCCATACCCTAAGCCGTACCCTAACCCTAACGCTAACCCTAACCCATACGCTACGCCGTACCCTCACCCGTACCCTAACCCGTATCCTAAGCCTTACCCTAACCCTAACCCTAACGTATACCCTATGCCGTACCCTCACACGTACCCTAACCCGTACCCTAAGCCGTACCCTAACCCTAACCCTAACCCTAACCCTAACCCTAACCCTAACCCATACCCTATGCCGCACCCTAATTCGTACCCTAACCCGTATCCTAAGCCGTACGCTAACCCTAACCAATACACTATACAGTACCCTCACCCGTACCCTAACCCGTACCCTAAGCCGTACCCTAACCCTATCCCTAACCCTAACCCTAACCCTAACCCCTACCATACGCCGTACCCTCACCCATACCCTATCCCATACCCTAAGCCATACCATAACCCTAACCCTAACCCTAACCCTAACCCAAACCCTAAACTACCCTTGACTGCTTTTGCCTCCATTAGATTTCCTAAGCACTAGTGTTTTAAGGAAAAGTTTAAAAAGAAAATCCAAATGTGATTTTTTTATAATGTTTTTATTCTTTATCTTATCCTAGTGACTAAAATCTTCTCCATGACTGGACCCCAAATAATATTCCTTTATGTGCTAAGTGGTATCTAGAGAGTGGGATAGGTTTAATAAATACCCTAATCCTAACGTGTACCCTAACCCTAACCCATACCCTAACCCTAACGCGTACCCTAACCCTAACACGTACGCTAATCCTAACCCGTACCCTAAACCAATCCCTAACCCTAAAACTAACCCTAACCCTAACCCTAACCCTAACCCATACCCTACGCCGTACCCTCACCCGTAACCTAACCCGTACCCTAAGCCGTACCCTAACCATAACCCTAACCCTAACCCATACGCTGCACCGTACCCTCACCCGTACTCTAACCCGTATCCTAAGCCGTACCCTAACCCTAACCCTAACCCTAACCCTAATCCTAACGTGTACCCTAACCCTAACCCATACCCTAACCCTAAAGTGTACCCTAACCCTAACCCAAACCCTAACCCTAACACGTACGCTAATCCTAACCCGTACCCTAAACCAATCCCTAACCCTAAAACTAACCCTAACCCTAACCCTAACCCTAACCCATACCCTACGCCGTACCCTCACCCGTAACCTAACCCGTACCCTAAGCCCTACCCTAACCATAACCCTAACCCTAACCCATACGCTGCACCGTACCCTCACCCGTACTCTAACCCATATCCTAAGCCGTACCCTAAACCTAACCCTAACCCTAACCCTAATCCTAACGTGTACCCTAACCCTAACCCATACCCTAACCCTAACGCGTACCCTAACCCTAACCCAAACCCTAACCCTAACACGTACGCTAATCCTAACCCGTACCCTAAACCAATCCCTAACCCTAAAACTAACCCTAACCCTAACCCTAAACCATACCCTACGCCGTACCCTCACCCGTACCCTAACCCGTACCCGAACCCTAACACTAACCCATACGCTACGCTGTACCCTCACCCGTACCCTAACCCGTATCCTAAGCCGTACCCTAACCCTAAAACTAACCTATACCGTACGTCGTTCCCTCACCCATACCCTAACGCGTACCCTAAGCCGTACCCTAACCCTAACCCTAACCCTAACCCATACCCTATGCCGTACCCTCACCCGTACCATCACCCGTACCCTAAGCCGTACCCTAACCTTAACCCTAAACCTAACCCTAACCCTAACCCTAACCCCTACCCTACGCCGTACCCTCACCCGTACCCTATCCCATACCCTAAGCCGTACCCTAACCCTATCCCTAACCCTAACCCTAACCCTAAACTACCCTTGACTGCTTTTGCCTCCATGAGATTTCCTAAGCACTACTGTTTTAAGGAAAAGGTTAAAAAGAAAATCCTAATGTGATTTTTTTATAATGTTTTTATTCTTTATCTTATCCTAGTGACTAAAATCTTCTCCATGGCTGGACCCCAAATAATATTCCTTTACGTGCTAAGTGGTATCTAGAGAGTGGGATAGGTTTAATAAATACCCTAATCCTAACGTGTACCCTAACCCTAACCCATACCCTAACCCTAACGCGTACCCTAACGCTAACACGTACGCTAATCGTAACCCGTACCCTAAACCAATCCCTAAACCTAAAACTAACCCTAACCCTAACCCTAACCCTAACCCATACCCTACGCCGTACCCTCACCCGTAACCTAACCCGTACCCTAAGCCGTACCCTAACCCTAACCCTAACCCTAACCATACGCTGCACCGTACCCTCACCCGTACTCTGACCCGTATCCTAAGCCGTACCCTAACCCTAACCCTAATCCTAACGTGTACCCTAACCCTAACCCATACCCTAACCCTAACGCGTACCCTAACCCTAACCCAAACCCTAACCCTAACACGTACGCTAATCCTAACCCGTACCCTAAACCAATCCCTAACCCTAAAACTAACCCTAACCCTAACCCTAAACCATACCCTACGCCGTACCCTCACCCGTACCCTAACCCGTACCCTAAGCCGTACCCGAACCCTAACACTAACCCATACGCTACGCTGTACCCTCACCCGTACCCTAACCCGTATCCTAAGCCGTACCCTAACCCTAAAACTAACCTATACCGTACGTCGTTCCCTCACCCATACCCTAACGCGTACCCTAAGCCGTACCCTAACCCTAACCCTAACCCTAACCCATACCCTATGCCGTACCCTCACCCGTACCATCACCCGTACCCTAAGCCGTACCCTAACCTTAACCCTAAACCTAACCCTAACCCTAACCCTAACCCCTACCCTACGCCGTACCCTCACCCGTACCCTATCCCATACCCTAAGCCGTACCCTAACCCTATCCCTAACCCTAACCCTAACCCTAAACTACCCTTGACTGCTTTTGCCTCCATTAGATTTCCTAAGCACTAGTGTTTTAAGGAACAGGTTAAAAAGAAAATCCTAATGTGATTTTTTTATAATGTGTTTATTCTTTATCTTATCCTAGTGACTAAAATCTTCTCCATGGCTGGACCCCAAATAATATTCCTTTACGTGCTAAGTGGTATCTAGAGAGTGGGATAGGTTTAATAAATTCCCTAATCCTAACGTGTACCCTAACCCTAACCCATACCCTAACCCTAACTTGTACCCTAACCCTAACACGTACGCTAATCCTAACCCGTACCCGAAACCAATCCCTAACCCTAAAACTAACCCTAACCCTAACCCTAAACCTAACCCATACCCTACGCCGTACCCTCACCCGTAACCTAACCCGTACCCTAAGCCGTACCCAAACCCTAACCCTAACCCATACGCTGCACCGTACCCTCACCCGTACCCTAAACTGTATCCTAAGCACTACCCTAACCCTAACCCTAAACCTAACCCTAACCCTAACCCATACGCTACGCTGTACCCTCACCCGTACCCTAACCCATACCCTAAGCCGTACACTAACCCTAACCCTAAGCCTGACCCATACCCTATGCCGTACCCTAACCCGTACCCTAACACGTCTCCTAAGCCTTACCCTAACCCTAACCAATACCGTACGCACTACCCTCACCCGTACCCTCACCAGTACCCTAAGCCATACCCTAACCCTAACCCTAACCCTAACCCTAACCCCTACCCTCACCCGTACCCTATCCCATACCCTAAGCCGTACCCTAACCCTAACACTAACACTAACCCTAAACCTAACCCTAACCCTAAACTACCCTTGACTGCTTTTGCCTTTATTAGATTTCCTAAGCACTAGTGTTTTAAGGAACAGGTTAAAAAGAAAATCCTAATGTGATTTTTTTATAATGTGTTTATTCTTTATCTTATCTGAGTGACTAAAACATTCTCCATGGCTGGACCCCAAATAATATTCCTTTACGTGCTAAGTGGTATCTAGAGAGTGGAATAGGTTTAATAAATACCCTAATCCTAACGTGTACCCTAACCCTAACCCATACCCTAACCCTAACGCGTACCCTAACCCTAACCCAAACCCTAACCCGTACGCTAATCCTATCCCGTACACTAAACCAATCCCTAACCCTAAAACTAACCATAACCCTAACCCAAACCCTAACCCATACCCTATGCCGTACCCTTATCCGTACCCTTACCCGTACCCTAAGCCGTACCCTAACCCTAACCCTAACACTAACCCATACGCTACGCTGTACCCTCACCCGTACCCTAACCCGTATCCTAAGCCGTACCCTAACCCTAACCCTAACCTATACCCTACGTCGTACCCTCACCCATACCCTAACCCGTACCCTAAGCCGTACCCTAACCCTAACCCTAACCCTAACCCATACCCTACGCCGTACCCTAACCCGTACCCTAACCCGTATCCTAAGCCGTAACCTAACCCTAACCCTAACCCTAACCTATACCCTACGCCGTACCCTCACCCGTACCCTAACCCGTACCCTAAGCAGTACCCTAAACCTAAACCTAACCCTAACGGTAACCCTAACCCATACCCTACGCCGTACCCTAACCCGTACCCTAACCCGTATCCTAAGCCGTACGCTAACCCTAACCAATACCCTACACAGTACCCTCACCCGAACCCTCACCCATACCCTAAGCCATACCCTAACCTTAACCCTAACCCTAACCCTAACCCTAACCCCTGCCCTACGCCGTACCCTCACCCGTACCCTATCCCATACCCGAAGCCATACCCTAACCCTAACACTAACCCTAACCCTAACCCTAACCCTAAACTACCCTTGACTGCTTTTGCCTCCATTAGATTTCCTAAGCACTAGTGTTTTAAGGAACAGGTTAAAAAGAAAATCCTAATGTGATTTTTTTATAATGTGTTTATTCTTTATCTTATCCTAGTGACTAAAATCTTCTCCATGGCTGGACCCCAAATAATATTCCTTTACGTGCTAACTGGTATCTAGAGAGTGGGATAGGTTTAATAAATACCCTAACCCTAACGCGTACCCTAACCCTAACATAAACCCTAACCCTAACACGTACGCTAATCCTAACCCGTACCCTAAACCAATCCCTAACCCTAAACCAATCCCTAACCCTAAAACTAACCCGAACCCTAACACTAACCCTAACCCATACCCTACGCCGTACCCTCACCCGTACCCTAACCCATACCCTAAGCCGTACCCTAACCCTAACGCTAACCCTAACCCATACGCTACGCCGTACCCTCACCCGTACCCTAACCCGTATCCTAAGCCTTACCCTAACCCTAACCCTAACGTATACCCTATGCCGTACCCTCACACGTACCCTAACCCGTACCCTAAGCCGTACCCTAACCCTAACCCTAACCCTAACCCTAACCCTAACCCTAACCCATACCCTATGCCGCACCCTAATTCGTACCCTAACCCGTATCCTAAGCCGTACGCTAACCCTAACCAATACACTATACAGTACCCTCACCCGTACCCTAACCCGTACCCTAAGCCGTACCCTAACCCTATCCCTAACCCTAACCCTAACCCTAACCCCTACCATACGCCGTACCCTCACCCATACCCTATCCCATACCCTAAGCCATACCATAACCCTAACCCTAACCCTAACCCTAACCCAAACCCTAAACTACCCTTGACTGCTTTTGCCTCCATTAGATTTCCTAAGCACTAGTGTTTTAAGGAAAAGTTTAAAAAGAAAATCCAAATGTGATTTTTTTATAATGTTTTTATTCTTTATCTTATCCTAGTGACTAAAATCTTCTCCATGACTGGACCCCAAATAATATTCCTTTATGTGCTAAGTGGTATCTAGAGAGTGGGATAGGTTTAATAAATACCCTAATCCTAACGTGTACCCTAACCCTAACCCATACCCTAACCCTAACGCGTACCCTAACCCTAACACGTACGCTAATCCTAACCCGTACCCTAAACCAATCCCTAACCCTAAAACTAACCCTAACCCTAACCCTAACCCTAACCCATACCCTACGCCGTACCCTCACCCGTAACCTAACCCGTACCCTAAGCCGTACCCTAACCATAACCCTAACCCTAACCCATACGCTGCACCGTACCCTCACCCGTACTCTAACCCGTATCCTAAGCCGTACCCTAACCCTAACCCTAACCCTAACCCTAATCCTAACGTGTACCCTAACCCTAACCCATACCCTAACCCTAACGTGTACCCTAACCCTAACCCAAACCCTAACCCTAACACGTACGCTAATCCTAACCCGTACCCTAAACCAATCCCTAACCCTAAAACTAACCCTAACCCTAACCCTAACCCTAACCCATACCCTACGCCGTACCCTCACCCGTAACCTAACCCGTACCCTAAGCCCTACCCTAACCATAACCCTAACCCTAACCCATACGCTGCACCGTACCCTCACCCGTACTCTAACCCATATCCTAAGCCGTACCCTAACCCTAACCCTAACCCTAACCCTAATCCTAACGTGTACCCTAACCCTAACCCATACCCTAACCCTAACGCGTACCCTAACCCTAACCCAAACCCTAACCCTAACACGTACGCTAATCCTAACCCGTACCCTAAACCAATCCCTAACCCTAAAACTAACCCTAACCCTAACCCTAAACCATACCCTACGCCGTACCCTCACCCGTACCCTAACCCGTACCCGAACCCTAACACTAACCCATACGCTACGCTGTACCCTCACCCGTACCCTAACCCGTATCCTAAGCCGTACCCTAACCCTAAAACTAACCTATACCGTACGTCGTTCCCTCACCCATACCCTAACGCGTACCCTAAGCCGTACCCTAACCCTAACCCTAACCCTAACCCATACCCTATGCCGTACCCTCACCCGTACCATCACCCGTACCCTAAGCCGTACCCTAACCTTAACCCTAAACCTAACCCTAACCCTAACCCTAACCCCTACCCTACGCCGTACCCTCACCCGTACCCTATCCCATACCCTAAGCCGTACCCTAACCCTATCCCTAACCCTAACCCTAACCCTAAACTACCCTTGACTGCTTTTGCCTCCATTAGATTTCCTAAGCACTACTGTTTTAAGGAAAAGGTTAAAAAGAAAATCCTAATGTGATTTTTTTATAATGTGTTTATTCTTTATCTTATCTGAGTGACTAAAACATTCTCCATGGCTGGACCCCAAATAATATTCCTTTACGTGCTAAGTGGTATCTAGAGAGTGGAATAGGTTTAATAAATACCCTAATCCTAACGTGTACCCTAACCCTAACCCATACCCTAACCCTAACGCGTACCCTAACCCTAACCCAAACCCTAACCCTAACACGTACGCTAATACTAACCCGTACCCTAAACCAATCCCTAACCCTAAAACTAACCCTAACCCTAACCCTAACCCTAAACCATACCCTACGCCGTACCCTCACCCGTACCCTAACCCGTACCCTAAGCCGTACCCGAACCCTAACACTAACCCATACGCTACGCTGTACCCTCACCCGTACCCTAACCCGTATCCAAAGCCGTACCCTAACCCTAACCCTAACCTATACCCTACGTCGTACCCTCACCCATACCCTAACCCGTACCCTAAGCCGTACCCTAACCCTAACCCTAACCCTAACCCATACCCTACGCCGTACTCTAACCCGTACCCTAACCCGTATCCTAAGCCGTAACCTAACCCTAACCCTAACCCTAACCTATACCCTACGCCGTACCCTCACCCGTACCCTAACCCGTACCCTAAGCAGTACCCTAAACCTAAACCTAACCCTAACGGTAACCCTAACCCATACCCTACGCCGTACCCTAACCCGTACCCTAACCCGTATCCTAAGCCGTACGCTAACCCTAACCAATACCCTACACAGTACCCTCACCCGAACCCTCACCCATACCCTAAGCCATACCCTAACCTTAACCCTAACCCTAACCCTAACCCTAACCCCTGCCCTACGCCGTACCCTCACCCGTACCCTATCCCATACCCGAAGCCATACCCTAACCCTAACACTAACCCTAACCCTAACCCTAACCCTAAACTACCCTTGACTGCTTTTGCCTCCATTAGATTTCCTAAGCACTAGTGTTTTAAGGAACAGGTTAAAAAGAAAATCCTAATGTGATTTTTTTATAATGTGTTTATTCTTTATCTTATCCTAGTGACTAAAATCTTCTCCATGGCTGGACCCCAAATAATATACCTTTACGTGCTAACTGGTATCTAGAGAGTGGGATAGGTTTAATAAATACCCTAACCCTAACGCGTACCCTAACCCTAACATAAACCCTAACCCTAACACGTACGCTAATCCTAACCCGTACCCTAAACCAATCCCTAACCCTAAACCAATCCCTAACCCTAAAACTAACCCGAACCCTAACACTAACCCTAACCCATACCCTACGCCGTACCCTCACCCGTACCCTAACCCATACCCTAAGCCGTACCCTAACCCTAACGCTAACCCTAACCCATACGCTACGCCGTACCCTCACCCGTACCCTAACCCGTATCCTAAGCCTTACCCTAACCCTAACCCTAACGTATACCCTATGCCGTACCCTCACACGTACCCTAACCCGTACCCTAAGCCGTACCCTAACCCTAACCCTAACCCTAACCCTAACCCATACCCTATGCCGCACCCTAATTCGTACCCTAACCCGTATCCTAAGCCGTACGCTAACCCTAACCAATACACTATACAGTACCCTCACCCGTACCCTAACCCGTACCCTAAGCCGTACCCTAACCCTATCCCTAACCCTAACCCTAACCCTAACCCCTACCATACGCCGTACCCTCACCCATACCCTATCCCATACCCTAAGCCATACCATAACCCTAACCCTAACCCTAACCCTAACCCAAACCCTAAACTACCCTTGACTGCTTTTGCCTCCATTAGATTTCCTAAGCACTAGTGTTTTAAGGAAAAGTTTAAAAAGAAAATCCAAATGTGATTTTTTTATAATGTTTTTATTCTTTATCTTATCCTAGTGACTAAAATCTTCTCCATGACTGGACCCCAAATAATATTCCTTTATGTGCTAAGTGGTATCTAGAGAGTGGGATAGGTTTAATAAATACCCTAATCCTAACGTGTACCCTAACCCTAACCCATACCCTAACCCTAACGCGTACCCTAACCCTAACACGTACGCTAATCCTAACCCGTACCCTAAACCAATCCCTAACCCTAAAACTAACCCTAACCCTAACCCTAACCCTAACCCATACCCTACGCCGTACCCTCACCCGTAACCTAACCCGTACCCTAAGCCGTACCCTAACCATAACCCTAACCCTAACCCATACGCTGCACCGTACCCTCACCCGTACTCTAACCCGTATCCTAAGCCGTACCCTAACCCTAACCCTAACCCTAACCCTAATCCTAACGTGTACCCTAACCCTAACCCATACCCTAACCCTAACGTGTACCCTAACCCTAACCCAAACCCTAACCCTAACACGTACGCTAATCCTAACCCGTACCCTAAACCAATCCCTAACCCTAAAACTAACCCTAACCCTAACCCTAACTCTAACCCATACCCTACGCCGTACCCTCACCCGTAACCTAACCCGTACCCTAAGCCCTACCCTAACCATAACCCTAACCCTAACCCATACGCTGCACCGTACCCTCACCCGTACTCTAACCCATATCCTAAGCCGTACCCTAACCCTAACCCTAACCCTAACCCTAATCCTAACGTGTACCCTAACCCTAACCCATACCCTAACCCTAACGCGTACCCTAACCCTAACCCAAACCCTAACCCTAACACGTACGCTAATCCTAACCCGTACCCTAAACCAATCCCTAACCCTAAAACTAACCCTAACCCTAACCCTAAACCATACCCTACGCCGTACCCTCACCCGTACCCTAACCCGTACCCGAACCCTAACACTAACCCATACGCTACGCTGTACCCTCACCCGTACCCTAACCCGTATCCTAAGCCGTACCCTAACCCTAAAACTAACCTATACCGTACGTCGTTCCCTCACCCATACCATAACGCGTACCCTAAGCCGTACCCTAACCCTAACCCTAACCCTAACCCATACCCTATGCCGTACCCTCACCCGTACCATCACCCGTACCCTAAGCCGTACCCTAACCTTAACCCTAAACCTAACCCTAACCCTAACCCTAACCCCTACCCTACGCCGTACCCTCACCCGTACCCTATCCCATACCCTAAGCCGTACCCTAACCCTATCCCTAACCCTAACCCTAACCCTAAACTACCCTTGACTGCTTTTGCCTCCATTAGATTTCCTAAGCACTACTGTTTTAAGGAAAAGGTTAAAAAGAAAATCCTAATGTGATTTTTTTATAATGTTTTTATTCTTTATCTTATCCTAGTGACTAAAATCTTCTCCATGGCTGGACCCCAAATAATATTCCTTTACGTGCTAAGTGGTATCTAGAGAGTGGGATAGGTTTAATAAATACCCTAATCCTAACGTGTACCCTAACCCTAACCCATACCCTAACCCTAACGCGTACCCTAACGCTAACACGTACGCTAATCGTAACCCGTACCCTAAACCAATCCCTAAACCTAAAACTAACCCTAACCCTAACCCTAACCCTAACCCATACCCTACGCCGTACCCTCACCCGTAACCTAACCCGTACCCTAAGCCGTACCCTAACCCTAACCCTAACCCTAACCATACGCTGCACCGTACCCTCACCCGTACTCTGACCCGTATCCTAAGCCGTACCCTAACCCTAACCCTAATCCTAACGTGTACCCTAACCCTAACCCATACCCTAACCCTAACGCGTACCCTAACCCTAACCCAAACCCTAACCCTAACACGTACGCTAATACTAACCCGTACCCTAAACCAATCCCTAACCCTAAAACTAACCCTAACCCTAACCCTAACCCTAACCCATACCCTACGCCGTACCCTCACCCGTAACCTAACCCGTACCCTAAGCCCTACCCTAACCATAACCCTAACCCTAACCCATACGCTGCACCGTACCCTCACCCGTACTCTAACCCGTATCCTAAGCCGTACCCTAACCCTAACCCTAACCCTAACCCTAATCCTAACGTGTACCCTAACCCTAACCCATACCCTAACCCTAACGTGTACCCTAACCCTAACCCAAACCCTAACCCTAACACGTACGCTAATCCTAACCCGTACCCTAAACCAATCCCTAACCCTAAAACTAACCCTAACCCTAACCCTAACCCTAACCCATACCCTACGCCGTACCCTCACCCGTAACCTAACCCGTACCCTAAGCCCTACCCTAACCATAACCCTAACCCTAACCCATACGCTGCACCGTACCCTCACCCGTACTCTAACCCATATCCTAAGCCGTACCCTAACCCTAACCCTAACCCTAACCCTAATCCTAATGTGTACCCTAACCCTAACCCATACCCTAACCCTAACGCGTACCCTAACCCTAACCCAAACCCTAACCCTAACACGTACGCTAATCCTAACCCGTACCCTAAACCAATCCCTAACCCTAAAACTAACCCTAACCCTAACCCTAAACCATACCCTACGCCGTACACTCACCCGTACCCTAACCCGTACCCTAAGCCGTACCCGAACCCTAACACTAACCCATACGCTACGCTGTACCCTCACCCGTACCCTAACCCGTATCCTAAGCCGTACCCTAACCCTAAAACTAACCTATACCGTACGTCGTTCCCTCACCCATACCCTAACGCGTACCCTAAGCCGTACCCTAACCGTAACCCTAACCCTAACCCATACCCTATGCCGTACCCTCACCCGTACCATCACCCGTACCCTAAGCCGTACCCTAACCTTAACCCTAAACCTAACCCTAACCCTAACCCTAACCCCTACCCTACGCCGTACCCTCACCCGTACCCTATCCCATACCCTAAGCCGTACCCTAACCCTATCCCTAACCCTAACCCTAACCCTAAACTACCCTTGACTGCTTTTGCCTCCATTAGATTTCGTAAGCACTAGTGTTTTAAGGAACAGGTTAAAAAGAAAATCCTAATGTGATTTTTTTATAATGTGTTTATTCTTTATCTTATCCTAGTGACTAAAATCTTCTCCATGGCTGGACCCCAAATAATATTCCTTTACGTGCTAAGTGGTATCTAGAGAGTGGGATAGGTTTAATAAATTCCCTAATCCTAACGTGTACCCTAACCCTAACCCATACCCTAACCCTAACTTGTACCCTAACCCTAACACGTACGCTAATCCTAACCCGTACCCGAAACCAATCCCTAACCCTAAAACTAACCCTAACCCTAACCCTAAACCTAACCCATACCCTACGCCGTACCCTCACCCGTAACCTAACCCGTACCCTAAGCCGTACCCAAACCCTAACCCTAACCCATACGCTGCACCGTACCCTCACCCGTACCCTAAACTGTATCCTAAGCACTACCCTAACCCTAACCCTAAACCTAACCCTAACCCTAACCCATACGCTACGCTGTACCCTCACCCGTACCCTAACCCATACCCTAAGCCGTACCCTAACCCTAACCCTAAGCCTGACCCATACCCTATGCCGTACCCTAACCCGTACCCTAACACGTCTCCTAAGCCTTACCCTAACCCTAACCAATACCGTACGCACTACCCTCACCCGTACCCTCACCAGTACCCTAAGCCGTACCCTAACCCTAACCCTAACCCTAACCCTAACCCCTACCCTCACCCGTACCCTATCCCATACCCTAAGCCGTACCCTAAGCCGTACCCTAACCCTAACCCTAACCCTAACCCTAACCCTAACCCTAACCCATACCCTATGCCGCACCCTAATTCGTACCCTAACCCGTATCCTAAGCCGTACGCTAACCCTAACCAATACACTATACAGTACCCTCACCCGTACCCTAACCCGTACCCTAAGCCGTACCCTAACCCTATCCCTAACCCTAACCCTAACCCTAACCCCTACCATACGCCGTACCCTCACCCATACCCTATCCCATACCCTAAGCCATACCATAACCCTAACCCTAACCCTAACCCTAACCCAAACCCTAAACTACCCTTGACTGCTTTTGCCTCCATTAGATTTCCTAAGCACTAGTGTTTTAAGGAAAAGTTTAAAAAGAAAATCCAAATGTGATTTTTTTATAATGTTTTTATTCTTTATCTTATCCTAGTGACTAAAATCTTCTCCATGACTGGACCCCAAATAATATTCCTTTATGTGCTAAGTGGTATCTAGAGAGTGGGATAGGTTTAATAAATACCCTAATCCTAACGTGTACCCTAACCCTAACCCATACCCTAACCCTAACGCGTACCCTAACCCTAACACGTACGCTAATCCTAACCCGTACCCTAAACCAATCCCTAACCCTAAAACTAACCCTAACCCTAACCCTAACCCTAACCCATACCCTACGCCGTACCCTCACCCGTAACCTAACCCGTACCCTAAGCCGTACCCTAACCATAACCCTAACCCTAACCCATACGCTGCACCGTACCCTCACCCGTACTCTAACCCGTATCCTAAGCCGTACCCTAACCCTAACCCTAACCCTAACCCTAATCCTAACGTGTACCCTAACCCTAACCCATACCCTAACCCTAACGTGTACCCTAACCCTAACCCAAACCCTAACCCTAACACGTACGCTAATCCTAACCCGTACCCTAAACCAATCCCTAACCCTAAAACTAACCCTAACCCTAACCCTAACCCTAACCCATACCCTACGCCGTACCCTCACCCGTAACCTAACCCGTACCCTAAGCCCTACCCTAACCATAACCCTAACCCTAACCCATACGCTGCACCGTACCCTCACCCGTACTCTAACCCATATCCTAAGCCGTACCCTAACCCTAACCCTAACCCTAACCCTAATCCTAACGTGTACCCTAACCCTAACCCATACCCTAACCCTAACGCGTACCCTAACCCTAACCCAAACCCTAACCCTAACACGTACGCTAATCCTAACCCGTACCCTAAACCAATCCCTAACCCTAAAACTAACCCTAACCCTAACCCTAAACCATACCCTACGCCGTACCCTCACCCGTACCCTAACCCGTACCCTAAGCCGTACCCGAACCCTAACACTAACCCATACGCTACGCTGTACCCTCACCCGTACCCTAACCCGTATCCTAAGCCGTACCCTAACCCTAAAACTAACCTATACCGTACGTCGTTCCCTCACCCATACCCTAACGCGTACCCTAAGCCGTACCCTAACCCTAACCCTAACCCTAACCCATACCCTATGCCGTACCCTCACCCGTACCATCACCCGTACCCTAAGCCGTACCCTAACCTTAACCCTAAACCTAACCCTAACCCTAACCCTAACCCCTACCCTACGCCGTACCCTCACCCGTACCCTATCCCATACCCTAAGCCGTACCCTAACCCTATCCCTAACCCTAACCCTAACCCTAAACTACCCTTGACTGCTTTTGCCTCCATTAGATTTCCTAAGCACTAGTGTTTTAAGGAACAGGTTAAAAAGAAAATCCTAATGTGATTTTTTTATAATGTGTTTATTCTTTATCTTATCCTAGTGACTAAAATCTTCTCCATGGCTGGACCCCAAATAATATTCCTTTACGTGCTAAGTGGTATCTAGAGAGTGGGATAGGTTTAATAAATTCCCTAATCCTAACGTGTACCCTAACCCTAACCCATACCCTAACCCTAACTTGTACCCTAACCCTAACACGTACGCTAATCCTAACCCGTACCCGAAACCAATCCCTAACCCTAAAACTAACCCTAACCCTAACCCTAAACCTAACCCATACCCTACGCCGTACCCTCACCCGTAACCTAACCCGTACCCTAAGCCGTACCCAAACCCTAACCCTAACCCATACGCTGCACCGTACCCTCACCCGTACCCTAAACTGTATCCTAAGCACTACCCTAACCCTAACCCTAAACCTAACCCTAACCCTAACCCATACGCTACGCTGTACCCTCACCCGTACCCTAACCCATACCCTAAGCCGTACCCTAACCCTAACCCTAAGCCTGACCCATACCCTATGCCGTACCCTAACCCGTACCCTAACACGTCTCCTAAGCCTTACCCTAACCCTAACCAATACCGTACGCACTACCCTCACCCGTACCCTCACCAGTACCCTAAGCCGTACCCTAACCCTAACCCTAACCCTAACCCTAACCCCTACCCTCACCCGTACCCTATCCCATACCCTAAGCCGTACCCTAACCCTAACACTAACACTAACCCTAACCCTAACCCTAAACTACCCTTGACTGCTTTTGCCTTTATTAGATTTCCTAAGCACTAGTGTTTTAAGGAACAGGTTAAAAAGAAAATCCTAATGTGATTTTTTTATAATGTGTTTATTCTTTATCTTATCTGAGTGACTAAAACATTCTCCATGGCTGGACCCCAAATAATATTCCTTTACGTGCTAAGTGGTATCTAGAGAGTGGAATAGGTTTAATAAATACCCTAATCCTAACGTGTACCCTAACCCTAACCCATACCCTAACCCTAACGCGTACCCTAACCCTAACCCAAACCCTAACCCGTACGCTAATCCTATCCCGTACACTAAACCAATCCCTAACCCTAAAACTAACCATAACCCTAACCCAAACCCTAACCCATACCCTATGCCGTACCCTTATCCGTACCCTTACCCGTACCCTAAGCCGTACCCTAACCCTAACCCTAACACTAACCCATACGCTACGCTGTACCCTCACCCGTACCCTAACCCGTATCCTAAGCCGTACCCTAACCCTAACCCTAACCTATACCCTACGTCGTACCCTCACCCATACCCTAACCCGTACCCTAAGCCGTACCCTAACCCTAACCCTAACCCTAACCCATACCCTACGCCGTACCCTAACCCGTACCCTAACCCGTATCCTAAGCCGTAACCTAACCCTAACCCTAACCCTAACCTATACCCTACGCCGTACCCTCACCCGTACCCTAACCCGTACCCTAAGCAGTACCCTAAACCTAAACCTAACCCTAACGGTAACCCTAACCCATACCCTACGCCGTACCGTAACCCGTACCCTAACCCGTATCCTAAGCCGTACGCTAACCCTAACCAATACCCTACACAGTACCCTCACCCGAACCCTCACCCATACCCTAAGCCATACCCTAACCTTAACCCTAACCCTAACCCTAACCCTAACCCCTGCCCTACGCCGTACCCTCACCCGTACCCTATCCCATACCCGAAGCCATACCCTAACCCTAACACTAACCCTAACCCTAACCCTAACCCTAAACTACCCTTGACTGCTTTTGCCTCCATTAGATTTCCTAAGCACTAGTGTTTTAAGGAACAGGTTAAAAAGAAAATCCTAATGTGATTTTTTTATAATGTGTTTATTCTTTATCTTATCCTAGTGACTAAAATCTTCTCCATGGCTGGACCCCAAATAATATTCCTTTACGTGCTAACTGGTATCTAGAGAGTGGGATAGGTTTAATAAATACCCTAACCCTAACGCGTACCCTAACCCTAACATAAACCCTAACCCTAACACGTACGCTAATCCTAACCCGTACCCTAAACCAATCCCTAACCCTAAACCAATCCCTAACCCTAAAACTAACCCGAACCCTAACACTAACCCTAACCCATACCCTACGCCGTACCCTAACCCGTACCCTAACCCATACCCTAAGCCGTACCCTAACCCTAACGCTAACCCTAACCCATACGCTACGCCGTACCCTCACCCGTACCCTAACCCGTATCCTAAGCCTTACCCTAACCCTAACCCTAACGTATACCCTATGCCGTACCCTCACACGTACCCTAACCCGTACCCTAAGCCGTACCCTAACCCTAACCCTAACCCTAACCCTAACCCTAACCCTAACCCATACCCTATGCCGCACCCTAATTCGTACCCTAACCCGTATCCTAAGCCGTACGCTAACCCTAACCAATACACTATACAGTACCCTCACCCGTACCCTAACCCGTACCCTAAGCCGTACCCTAACCCTATCCCTAACCCTAACCCTAACCCTAACCCCTACCATACGCCGTACCCTCACCCATACCCTATCCCATACCCTAAGCCATACCATAACCCTAACCCTAACCCTAACCCTAACCCAAACCCTAAACTACCCTTGACTGCTTTTGCCTCCATTAGATTTCCTAAGCACTAGTGTTTTAAGGAAAAGTTTAAAAAGAAAATACAAATGTGATTTTTTTATAATGTTTTTATTCTTTATCTTATCCTAGTGACTAAAATCTTCTCCATGACTGGACCCCAAATAATATTCCTTTATGTGCTAAGTGGTATCTAGAGAGTGGGATAGGTTTAATAAATACCCTAATCCTAACGTGTACCCTAACCCTAACCCATACCCTAACCCTAACGCGTACCCTAACCCTAACACGTACGCTAATCCTAACCCGTACCCTAAACCAATCCCTAACCCTAAAACTAACCCTAACCCTAACCCTAACCCTAACCCATACCCTACGCCGTACCCTCACCCGTAACCTAACCCGTACCCTAAGCCGTACCCTAACCATAACCCTAACCCTAACCCATACGCTGCACCGTACCCTCACCCGTACTCTAACCCGTATCCTAAGCCGTACCCTAACCCTAACCCTAACCCTAACACTAATCCTAACGTGTACCCTAACCCTAACCCATACCCTAACCCTAACGTGTACCCTAACCCTAACCCAAACCCTAACCCTAACACGTACGCTAATCCTAACCCGTACCCTAAACCAATCCCTAACCCTAAAACTAACCCTAACCCTAACCCTAACCCTAACCCATACCCTACGCCGTACCCTCACCCGTAACCTAACCCGTACCCTAAGCCCTACCCTAACCATAACCCTAACCCTAACCCATACGCTGCACCGTACCCTCACCCGTACTCTAACCCATATCCTAAGCCGTACCCTAACCCTAACCCTAACCCTAACCCTAATCCTAACGTGTACCCTAACCCTAACCCATACCCTAACCCTAACGCGTACCCTAACCCTAACCCAAACCCTAACCCTAACACGTACGCTAATCCTAACCCGTACCCTAAACCAATCCCTAACCCTAAAACTAACCCTAACCCTAACCCTAAACCATACCCTACGCCGTACCCTCACCCGTACCCTAACCCGTACCCTAAGCCGTACCCGAACCCTAACACTAACCCATACGCTACGCTGTACCCTCACCCGTACACTAACCCGTATCCTAAGCCGTACCCTAACCCTAAAACTAACCTATACCGTACGTCGTTCCCTCACCCATACCCTAACGCGTACCCTAAGCCGTACCCTAACCCTAACCCTAACCCTAACCCATACCCTATGCCGTACCCTCACCCGTACCATCACCCGTACCCTAAGCCGTACCCTAACCTTAACCCTAAACCTAACCCTAACCCTAACCCTAACCCCTACCCTACGCCGTACCCTCACCCGTACCCTATCCCATACCCTAAGCCGTACCCTAACCCTATCCCTAACCCTAACCCTAACCCTAAACTACCCTTGACTGCTTTTGCCTCCATTAGATTTCCTAAGCACTACTGTTTTAAGGAAAAGGTTAAAAAGAAAATCCTAATGTGATTTTTTTATAATGTTTTTATTCTTTATCTTATCCTAGTGACTAAAATCTTCTCCATGGCTGGACCCCAAATAATATTCCTTTACGTGCTAAGTGGTATCTAGAGAGTGGGATAGGTTTAATAAATACCCTAATCCTAACGTGTACCCTAACCCTAACCCATACCCTAACCCTAACGCGTACCCTAACGCTAACACGTACGCTAATCGTAACCCGTACCCTAAACCAATCCCTAAACCTAAAACTAACCCTAACCCTAACCCTAACCCTAACCCATACCCTACGCCGTACCCTCACCCGTAACCTAACCCGTACCCTAAGCCGTACCCTAACCCTAACCCTAACCCTAACCATACGCTGCACCGTACCCTCACACGTACTCTGACCCGTATCCTAAGCCGTACCCTAACCCTAACCCTAATCCTAACGTGTACCCTAACCCTAACCCATACCCTAACCCTAACGCGTACCCTAACCCTAACCCAAACCCTAACCCTAACACGTACGCTAATACTAACCCGTACCCTAAACCAATCCCTAACCCTAAAACTAACCCTAACCCTAACCCTAACCCTAACCCATACCCTACGCCGTACCCTCACCCGTACCCTAACCCGTACCCTAAGCCGTACCCGAACCCTAACACTAACCCATACGCTACGCTGTACCCTCACCCGTACTCTAACCCGTATCCAAAGCCGTACCCTAACCCTAAAACTAACCTATACCGTACGTCGTACCCTCCCCCATACCCTAACGCGTACCCTAAGCCGTACCCTAACCCTAACCCTAACCCTAACCCATAAACTATGCCGTACCGTAACCCGTACCCTAACCCGTATCCTAAGCCGTACCCTAACCCTAACCAATACCCTATGCAGTACCCTCACCCGTACCCTCACCCGTACCCTAAGCCGTACCCTAAACCTAACACTAATCCTAACCCTAACCCTAACCCCTATCCTACCCATACCCTCACCCGAACCCTATCCCATACCCTAAGCCGTACCCTAACCCTAACACTAACCCTAACCCTAACCCTAACCCTAAACTACCCTTGACTGCTTTTGCCTCCATTAGATTTCCTAAGCACTAGTGTTTGAAGGAACAGGTTAAAAAGAAAATCCTAATGTGATTTTTTTATAATGTGTTTATTCTTTATCTTATCCTAGTGACTAAAATCTTTTCCATGGCTGGACCCCAAATAATATTCCTTTACGTGATAAGTGGTATCTAGAGAGTGGGATAGGTTTAATAAATACCCTAATCCTAACGAGTACCCTAACCCTAACCCATACCCTAACCCTAACGTGTACCCTAACCCTAACACGTACGCTAATCCTAACCCGTACCCTAAACCAATCCCTAACCCTAAAACTAACCCTAACCCTAACCCTAAACCTAACCCATACCCTACGCCGTACCCTCACCCATAACCTAACCCGTACCCTAAGCCGTACCCTAAACCTAACCCTAACCCTAACCCATACGCTGCACCGTACCCTCACGCGTACCCTAACCCGTATCCTAGGCCCTACCCTAACCCTAATCCTAAACCTAACCCTAACCCGAACACATATGCTACGCCGTACCCTCACCCGTACCCTAACCCGTATCCTAAGCCGTACCCTAACCTTAACCCTAACCCTAACACTAACCCTAACCTATACCCTACGCCATACCCTCACCCGTACCCTCACCCGTACCCTAAGCCGTACCCTAACCCTAACCCTAACCCTAACCCTAACCCCTACCCTCATCCGTACCCTATCCAATACCCTAAGCCGTACCCTAACCCTAACAGTAAACCTAAACCTAACCCTCACCCTAAACTACCCTTGATTGCTTTTGCCTCCATTAGATTTCCTAAGCACTAGTGTTTTAAGGAACAGGTTAAAAAGAAAATCCTAATGTGATTTTTTATAATGTGTTTATTCTTTATCTTATCCTAGTGATTAAACTCTTCTCCATGGCTGGACCCCAAATAATATTCCTTTACATGCTAAGTGGTATCTAGAGAGTGGGATAGGTTTAATAAATACCCTAATCCTAACGTGTACCCTAACCCTAACCCATACCCTAACCCTAACTTGTACCCTAACCCTAACACGTACGCTAATCCTAACCCGTACCCTAAACCAATCCCTAACCCTAAAACTAACCCTAACCCTAACCCTAAACCTAACCCATACCCTACGCCGTACCCTCACCCGTAACCTAACCCGTACCCTAAGCCGTACCCAAACCCTAACCCTAACCCATACGCTGCACCGTACCCTCACCCGTACCCTAACCCGTATCCTAAGCACTACCCTAACCCTAACCCTAAACCTAACCCTAACCCTAACCCATACGCTACGCTGTACCCTCACCCGTACCCTAACCCGTACCCTAACCCAAACCCTAAGCCTAACCAATACCCTATGCCGTACCCTAACCCGTACCCTAACACGTATCCTAAGCCGTACCCTAACCCTAACCAATACCGTACGCACTACCCTCACCCGTACCCTCACCCGTACCCTAAGCCGTACCCTAACCCTAACCCTAACCCTAACCCCTACCCTCACCCGTACCCTATCCCATACCCTAAGCCGTACCCTAACCCTAACACTAACACTAACCCTAACCCTAACCCTAAACTACCCTTGACTGCTTTTGCCTTTATTAGATTTCCTAAGCACTAGTGTTTTAAGGAACAGGTTAAAAAGAAAATCCTAATGTGATTTTTTTATAATGTGTTTATTCTTTATCTTATCCGAGTGACTAAAACATTCTCCATGGCTGGACCCCAAATAATATTCCTTTACGTGCTAAGTGGTATCTAGAGAGTGGGATAGGTTTAATAAATACTCTAATCCTAACGTGTACCCTAACCCTAACCCATACCCTAACCCTAACGCGTACCCTAACCCTAACCCAAACCCTAACCAGTACGCTAATCCTATCCCGTACACTAAACCAATCCCTAACCCTAAAACTAACCATAACCCTAACCCAAACCCTAACCCATACCCTACGCCGTACCCTTATCCGTACCCTTACCCGTACCCTAAGCCGTACCCTAACCCTAACCCTAACACTAACCCATACGCTACGCTGTACCCTCACCCGTACCCTAACCCGTATCCTAAGCCGTACCCTAACCCTAACCTATACCCTACGTCGTACACTCACCCATACCCTAACCCGTACCCTAAGCCGTACCCTAACCCTAACCCTAACCCTAACCCATACCCTACGCCGTACCCTAACCCGTACCCTAACCCGTATCCTAAGCCGTACCCTAACCCTAACCAATACCCTATGCAGTACCCTCACCCGTACCCTCACCCGTACCCTAAGCCGTACACTAACCCTAACCCTAACCATAACCCATACCCTACGCCGTACCCTCACCCGTACCCTATCCCATACCCTAAGCCGTACCCTAACCCTAACACTAACCCTAACCCTAACCCTAACCCTAAACTACCCTTGACTGCTTTTGCCTCCATTAGATTTCCTAAGCACTAGTGTTTTAAGGAACAGGTTAAAAAGAAAATCCTAATGTGATTTTTTTATAATGTGTTTATTTTTATCTTATCCTAGTGACTAAAATCTTCTCCATGGCTGGACCCCAAATAATATTCCTTTACGTGCTAACTGGTATCTAGAGAGTGGGATAGGTTTAATAAATACCCTAATCCTAACGTGTACCCTAACCATAACCCATACCCTAACCCTAACGCGTACCCTAACCCTAACATAAACCCTAACCCTAACACGTACGCTAATCCTAACCCATACCCTAAACCAATCCCTAAACCTAAACCAATCCCTAACCCTAAAACTAACCCTAACCCTAACCCTAACCCTAACCCATACCCTACGCCGTACCTTCACCCGTACCATAACCCGTACCCTAAGCCGTACCCTAACCCTAACCCTATCCCTAACCTATACCCTACGCCGTACCCTCACACATACCCTAACCCGTACCCTAAGCCGTACGCTTACCCTAACACATACGCTACGCCGTACCCTCACCCTTACCCTAACCAGTATCCTAAGCCGTACCCTAACCCTAACCCTAACTCTAACCTATACCCTATGCCGTACCCTCACCCGTACCCTAACCCGTACCCTAAGCCGTACCCTAACCCTAACCCTAAACCTAACCCTAACCCATACACTACGCCTTACCCTAACCCGTACCCTAACCCGTATCCTAAGCCGTACCCTAACCCTAACCAATACCCTACGCAGTACCCTCACCCATACCCTCACCCGTACCCTAAGCCGTACCCTAACCCTAACCCTAACCCTAACCCTAACCCCTACACTACGCCGTACCCTCACCCGTACCCTATCCCATACCCTAAGCCGTACCCTAACCCTAACACTAACCCTAACCCTAACCCTAACCCTAAACTACCCTTGACTGCATTTGCCTCCATTAGATTTCCTAAGCACTAGTGTTTTAAGGAACAGGTTAAAAAGACAATCCTAATGTGATTTTTTTATAATGTGTTTATTCCTTATCTTATCCTAGTGACTAAAATCTTCTCCAGGGCTGGACCCCAAAAATATTCCTTTACGTGCTAAGTGGTATCTAGAGAGTGGGATAGGTTTAATAAATACCCTAATCCTAACGTGTACCCTAACCCTAACCCATACCCTAACCCTAACACGTACGCTAATCCTAACCCGTACCCTAAAGCAATCCCTAACCCTAAAACTAACCCTAACCCTAACCCTAACCCTAACCCATACCCTACGCCGTACGCTCACCCGTACCCTAACCCGTACCCTAAGCAGTACCCTAACCCTAACCCTAACGGTAACCCTAACCCATACCCTACGCCGTACCCTAACCCGTACCCTAACCCGTATCCTAAGCCGTACGCTAACCCTAACCAATACCCTACACAATACCCTCACCCGAACCCTCACCCATAACCTAAGCCATACCCTAACCTTAACCCTAACCCTAACCCTAACCCTAACCCCTGCCATACGCCGTACCCTCACCCGTACCCTATCCCATACCCGAAGCCATACCCTAACCCTAACACTAACCCTAACCCTAACCCTACGCCGTACCCTCACACATACCCTAACCCGTACCCTAAGCCGTACCCTTACCCTAACACATACGCTACGCCGTACCCTCACCCTTACCCTAACCAGTATCCTAAGCCGTACCCTAACCCTAACCCTAACTCTAACCTATACCCTACGCCGTACCCTCACCCGTATCCTAACCCGTACCCTAAGCCGTACCCTAACCCTAACCCTAACCCTAACCCTAACCCCTACACTACGCCGTACCCTCACCCGTACCCTATCCCATACCCTAAGCCGTACCCTAACCCTAACACTAACCCTAACCCTAACCCTAACCCTAAACTACCCTTGACTGCTTTTGCCTCCATTAGATTTCCTAAGCACTAGTGTTTTAAGGAACAGGTTAAAAAGAAAATCCTAATGTGATTTTTTTATAATGTGTTTATTCCTTATCTTATCCTAGTGACTAAAATCTTCTCCATGGCTGGACCCCAAAAATATTCCTTTACGTGCTAAGTGGTATCTAGAGAGTGGGATAGGTTTAATAAATACCCTAATCCTAACGTGTACCCTAACCCTAACCCATACCCTAACCCTAACACGTACGCTAATCCTAACCCGTACCCTAAAGCAATCCCTAACCCTAAAACTAACCCTAACCCTAACCCTAACCCTAACCCATACCCTACGCCGTACGCTCACCCGTACCCTAACCCGTACCCTAAGCAGTACCCTAACCCTAACCCTAACGCTAACCCTAACCCATACCTTACGCCGTACCCTAACCCGTACCCTAACCCGTACCCTAAGCCGTACCCTAACCCTAACCCTAACCCTAAGCCTAACCTTAAACCCTACCCTACATCATACACTCACCCGTACCCTATCCCATACCCTAAGCCGTACCCTAACCCTAACACTAACCTTAACCCTAACCCTAACCCTAAACTACCCTTGACTGCTTTTGCCTCCATTAGATTTCCTAAGCACTAGTGTTTTAAGGAACAGGTTAAAAAGAAAATCCTAATGTGATTTTTTTATAATGTGTTTATTCTTTATCTTATCCTAGTGACTAAAATCTTCTCCATGCCTGGACCCCAAATAATATTCCTTTACGTGCTAAGTGGTATCTAGAGAGTGGGATAGGTTTAATAAATACCCTAATCCTAACGTGTACCCTAACCCTAACCCATACCCTAACCCTAACGCGTACCCTAACCCTAACCCATACCCAAACCCTAACACGTACGCTAATCCTAACCCGTACCCTAAACTAATCCCTAACCCTAAAACTAACCCTAACCCTACTCATACCCTACGCCGTACCCTCACCCGTACCCTCACCCGTACCCTCACCCGTACCCTAACCCTAACGCTAACCCTAACCCATATCCTACGCCGTACCCTCACACGTACCCTAAAGCGTACCGTAAGCCGTACCCTAACCCTAACCCTAACCCTAACCCATATCCTACGCCGTACCCTCACACGTACCCTAAAGCGTACCATAAGCCGTACCCTAACCCTAACCCTAACCCTAACCCATACCCTACGCCGTAACCGCACACGTATCCTAACCCGTAACCTAAGCCATACCCTAACCCTAACCCTAACCCTAACCTATACCCTACGCCGTACCCTCACCCGTACCCTAACCCGTACCCTAAGCCGTATCCTAACCCTAACCCATACCCTATGCCGTACCCTAACCCGTACCCTAAGCTGTATCCTAAGCCGTACCCTAACCCTAACCAATACCCTACGCCGTACCCTCACACGTAACCTAACCCATACCCTAACCCTAACTCATACCCTATCCCTAACACGTATCCTAATACTAACACGTACCCTAAACCTAGCCCTAACCATAAAATTAACCGTAACCCTAACCCTAACCCATACCCTACGCCGTACCCTCAACCGTACTCTAACCCGTACCCAAAGCCGTACCCTAACCCTAACCCGAACCCTAGCCCTAACCCATACGGTATGCCATACCCTCACCCGTATCCTCACCCATAACCTAAGCCATACCAAAACCTTAACACTAACCCTAACCCTAACCCTAAGCCATACACTATGCCGTACCCTCACCCGTACCCTAACCCGTACCCTAACCCGTACCCTAAGCCGTACCCTAACCCTAACTAATAGCCTATGCAGTACCCTCACCCGTACCCTAAGCCGTACCCTAAGCCGTACACTAACCCTAACCCTAACCCTAACCCATACGCTACGCCGTACACTCACCCGTACCCTAACCTGTATTCTAAGCCATACCCTAACCCTAACCCTAACCCTAACCTATACCCTACTCCCTACCCTCAACCGTACCCTAACCCGTACCCTAAGCCGTACCCTAACCCTAACCCTAACCCTAACCCTAACCCTAACCCATACCCTATGCCATACCCTCACTCGTACCCTAACCCGTACCCTCACCCGTACCCTAACCCGTACCCTAAGCCGTACCCTAACCCTAACCAATACCCTACGCAGTACCCTCACCCGTACCCTAAGCCATACCCTAACCCTAACCTTAACCCTAACCCTAACCCTAACCCCTACCCAACGCCGTACCCTCACCCGTACCCTATCCCATAACCTAAGCCGTACCCTAAACCTAACACTAACCCTAACCCTAACCCAAACCCTAAACTACCCTTGACTGCTTTTGCCTCCATTATATTTCCTAAGCACTACTGTTTTAAGGAAAAGGTTAAAAAGAAAATCCAAATGTGATTTTGTTATAATGTGTTTATTCTTTATCTTATCCTAGTGACTAAAATCTTCTCCATGGCTGGACCCCAAATAATATTCCTTTACGTGCTAACTGGTATCTAGAGAGTGGGATAGGTTTAATAAATACCCTAATCCTAACGTGTACCCTAACCATAACCCATACCCTAACCCTAACGCGTACCCTAACCCTAACATAAACCCTAAACCTAACACGTACGCTAATCCTAACCCGTACCCTAAACCAATCCCTAACCCTAAACCAATCCCTAACCCTAAAACTAACCCTAACCCTAACCCATACCCTACACCGTAACTTCACCCGTACCCTAACCCGTACCTTAAGCCGTACCCTAACCCTAACCCTATCCCTAACCTATACCCTACGCCGTACCCTCACACATACCCTAACCCGTACCCTAAGCCGTACCCTAACCCTAACCCATACGCTACGCCGTACCCTCACCCGTACCGTAACCAGTATCCTAAGCCGTACCCTAACCCTAACCCTAACTCTAACCTATACCCTACGCCGTACCCTCACCCGTACCCTAACCCGTACCCTAAGCCGTACCCTAACCCTAACCCTAAACCTAACCCTAACCCATACACTACGCCGTACCCTAACCCGTACCCTAACCCGTATCCTAAGCCGTACCCTAACCCTAACCAATACCCTACGCAGTACCCTCACCCATACCCTCACCCGTACCCTAAACCGTACCCTAACCCTAACCCTAACCCTAACCCTAACCCCTACACTACGCCGTACCCTCACCCGTACCCTATCCCATACCCTAAGCCGTACCCTAACCCTAACACTAACCCTAACCCTAACCCTAACCCTAAACTACCCTTGACTGCTTTTGCCTCCATTAGATTTCCTAAGCACTAGTGTTTTAAGGAACAGGTTAAAAAGAAAATCCTAATGTGATTTTTTTATAATGTGTTTATTCCTTATCTTATCCTAGTGACTAAAATCTTCTCCATGGCTGGACCCCAAAAATATTCCTTTACGTGCTAAGTGGTATCTAGAGAGTGGGATAGGTTTAATAAATACCCTAATCCTAACGTGTACCCTAACCCTAACCCATACCCTAACCCTAACACGTACGCTAATCCTAACCCGTACCCTAAAGCAATCCCTAAACCTAAAACTAACCCTAACCGTAACCCTAACCCTAACCCATACCCTACGCCGTACGCTCACCCGTACCCTAACCCGTACCCTAAGCAGTACCCTAACCCTAACCCTAACGCTAACCCTAACCCATACCCTACGCCGTACCCTAACCCGTACCCTAACCCGTATCCTAAACCGTACCCTAACCCTAACTAATACCCTACGCAGTACCCTCACCCGTACCCTCACCCGTACCCTAAGCCGTACCCTAACCCTAACCCTAACCCTAAGCCTAACCCTAAACCCTACCCTACGCCATACACTCACCCATACCCTATCCCATACCCTAAGCCGTACCCTAACCCTAACACTAACCTTAACCCTAACCCTAACCCTAAACTACCCTTGACTACTTTTGCCTCCATTAGAGTTCCTAAGCACTAGTGTTTTAAGGAACAGGTTAAAAAGAAAATCCTAATGTGATTTTTTTATAATGTGTTTATTCTTTATCTTATCCTAGTGACTAAAATCTTCTCCATGCCTGGACCCCAAATAATATTCCTTTACGTGCTAAGTGGTATCTAGAGAGTGGGATAGGTTTAATAAATACCCTAATCCTAACGTGTACCCTAACCCTAACCCATACCCTAACCCTAACGCGTACCCTAACCCTAACCCATACCCTAACCCTAACACGTACGCTAATCCTAACCCGTACCCTAAACTAATCCCTAACCCTAAAACTAACCCTAACCCTACTCATACCCTACGCCGTACCCTCACCCGTACCCTCACCCGTACCCTAAGCCGTACCCTAACCCTAACGCTAACCCTAACCCATACGCTACGCCGTACCCTCACCCGTACCCTAACCCGTATCCTAAGCCGTACCCTAACCCTAACCCTAACCCTAACGTATACCCTATGCCGTACCCTCACCCATACCCTAACCCGTACCCTAAGCCATACCCTAGCCCTAACCCTAACCCTAAACCTAACCCTAACACATACCCTACGCCGTACCCTAACCCGTACCCTAACCCGTATCCTAAGCCGTACGCTAACCCTAACCAATACACTACACAGTACCCTCACCCGTACCATCACCCGTACCCTAAGCCATACCCTAACCCTAACCGTAACCCTAACACTAACCCTAACCCCTACCCTACGCCGTAACCTCACCCGTACCCTATCCCATACCCTAAGCCGTACCCTAACCCTAACACTAACCCTAACACTAACCCTAACCCATACCCTACGCCGTACCATAACCCGTACCCTAACCCGTATCCTAAGCCGTATGCTAACCCTAACCAATACCCTACGCAGTACCGTCACCCGTACCCTCACCCGTACCCTAAGCTGTACCCTAACCCTAACCCTAACCCTAACCCTAACCCCTACCCTACGCCGTACCCTCACCCGTACCCTATCCCATACCCTAAGCAGTACCCTAACCCTAACCCTAACCCTAACCCAAACCCTAAACTACCCTTGACTGTTTTGCCTCCATTATATTTCCTAAGCACTAGTGTTTTAAGGAAAAGGTTAAAAAGAAAATCCAAATGTGATTTTTTTATAATGTGTTTATTCTTTATCTTATCCTAGTGACTAAAATCTTCTCCATGGCTGGACCGCAAATAATATTCCTTTACGTGCTAAGTGGTATCTAGAGAGTGGAATAGGTTTAATAAATACCCTAATCCTAACGTGTACCCTAACCCTAACCCATACCCTAACCCTAACGCGTACCCTAACCCTAACCCAAACCCTAACCCTAACACGTACGCTAATCCTAACCCGTACCCTAAACCAATCCCTAACCTTAAAACTAACCCTAACCCTAACCCTAACCCTAACCCATACCCTACGCCGTACCTTCACCCGTACCCTAACCCGTACCCTAAGCCGTACCCTAACCCTAACCCTAAACCTAACCCTAACCCTAACCCTAACCCTAACCCCTACCCTACGCCGTACCCTCACCCGTACCCTATCCCATACCCTAAGCCGTACCCTAACCGTATCCCTAACCCTAACCCTAACCCTAAACTACCCTTGACTGCTTTTGCCTCCATTAGATTTCCTAAGCACTACTGTTTTAAGGAAAAGGTTAAAAAGAAAATCCTAATGTGATTTTTTTATAATGTTTTTATTCTTTATCTTATCCTAGTGACTAAAATCTTCTCCATGGCTCGACCCCAAATAATATTCTTTACGTGCTAAGTGGTATCTAGAGAGTGGGATAGGTTTAATAAATACCCTAATCCTAACATGTACCCTAACCCTAACCAATACCCTAACGCGTACCCTAACCCTAACCCAATCCCTAACCCTAACACGTACGCTAATCCTAACCCGTACCCTAAACCAATCCCTAACGCTAAAATTAACCCTAACCCTAACCCTAACCCATACCCTACGCCGTACCCTCACCCGTACCCTAAGCCGTACCCGAAGCCGTACCCTAACCCTAACCCTAACCCTAACCCATACGCTACGCCGTACCCTCACCCGTACCCTAACCCGTATCCTAAGCCGTACCCTAACACTAACCCTAACCCTAAACCTAACCCCTACCCTATGCCGTACCCTCACCCGTACCCTATCCCATACCCTAAGCCGTACCCTAACCCTAACACTAACCCTAACCCTAACCCTAACCCATACCCTACTCCGTACCATAACCCGTACCCTAACCCGTATCCTAAGCCGTATGCTAACCCTAACCAATACCCTACGCTGTACCCTCACCCGTACCCTCACCCGTACCCTAAGCCGTACCCTAACCCTAACCCTAACCCTAACCCTAACCCCTACCCTACGCCGTACCCTCACTCGTACCCTATCCCATACCCTAAGCCGTACCCTATCCCTAACCCTAACCCTAACCTATACCCTAAGCCGTACCCTAACCCTAACACTAACCCTAACCCTAACCCAAACCCTAAACTACCCTTGACTGATTTTGCCTCCATTATATTTCCTAAGCACTAGTGTTTTAAGGAAAAGGTTAAAAAGAAAATTCAAATGTGATTTTTTTATAATGTTTTTATTCTTTATCTTATCCTAGTGACTAAAATCTTCTCCATGGCTGGACCCCAAATAATATTCCTTTACGTGCTAAGTGGTATCTAGACAGTGGGATAGGTTTAATAAATACCCTAATCCTAACGTGTACCCTAACCCTAACCCATACCCTAACCCTAACGCGTACCCTAACCCTAACCCAAACCCTAACCCTAACACGTACGCTCATCCTAACCCGTACCCTAAACCAATCCCTAACCCTAAAACTAACCCTAACCCTAACCCTAACCCTAACGCATACCCTACGCCATACCTTCACCCGTACCCTAACCCGTACCCTAAGACGTACCCTAACCCTAACCCTAACCCTAACCTATACCCTACGCCGTACCCTCACCCGTACCCTAACCCGTACCCTAAGCCGTACTCTAAACCTAACCCATACGCTACGCCGTACCCTCACCCATACCCTAACCAGTATCCTAAGCCGTACCCTAACCCTAACCCTAACCCTAACCTATACCCTACGCCGTACCCTCACCCGTACCCTAACCCATACCCTAAGCCGTACCCTAACCCTAACCCTAAACCTAACCCTAACCCATACACTACGCCGTACCCTAACCCGTACCCTAACCCGTATCCTAAGCCGTATCCTAACCCTAACCAATACCCTACGCAGTACCCTCCCCCATACCCTCTCCCATACCCTAAGCCGTACCCTAACCCTAACCCTAACCCTAACCCTAACCCCTACCCTACGCAGTACACTCACCCGTACCCTATCCCATACCCTAAGCCGTACCCTAACCCTAACACTAACCCTAACCCTAACCCTAACCCTAAACTACCCTTGGCTGCTTTTGCCTCCATTAGATTTCCTAAGCACTAGTGTTTTTAGGAACAGGTTAAAAACAAAATCCTAATGTGATTTTTTTATAATGTGTTTATTCTTTATCTTATCCTAGTGACTAAAATCTTCTCCATATCTGGACCCCAAATAATATTCCTTTACGTGCTAAGTGGTATCTAGAGAGTGGGATAGGTTTAATAAATACCCTAATCCTAACGTGTACCCTAACCCTAACCCATACCCTAACCCTAACACGTACGCTAATCCTAACCCGTACCCTAAACCAATCCCTAACCCTAAAACTAACCCTAACCCTAACCTAACCCTAACCCGTACCCTAAGCCGTACCCTAACCCTAACCCTAACCCTAACCCTAACCCATACCCTACGCCGTACCCTCACCCGTACCCTAACCCGTACCCTAAGCCGTACCCTAACCCTAACCCTAACCCTAACCCATAGGCTACGTCGTACCCTCACCCGTACCGTAACCAGTATCCTAAGCCGTACCCTAACCCTAACCCTTACCCTAACCTATACCATACGCCGTACCCTCACCCTTACGCTAACCCGTACCCTAAGCCGTACCCTAACCCTAACCCTAAACCTAAACCATACACTACGCCGTACCCTAACCCGTACCCTAACCCGTATCCTAAGCCATACCCTAACCCTAACCAATACCCTAAGCAGTACCCTCACCCATACCCTCACCCGTACCCTAACCCGTATCCTAAGCCGTACCCTAACCCTAACCCTAACCCTAACGTATACCCTATGCCGTACCCTCACCCATACCCTAACCCGTACCCTAAGCCATACCCTAGCCCTAACCCTAACCCTAAACCTAACCCTAACACATACCCTACGCCGTACCCTAACCCGTACCCTAACCCGTATCCTAAGCCGTACGCTAACCCTAACCAATACACTACACAGTACCCTCACCCGTACCATCACCCGTACCCTAAGCCATACCCTAACCCTAACCGTAACCCTAACACTAACCCTAACCCCTACCCTACGCCGTACCCTCACCCGTACCCTATCCCATACCCTAAGCCGTACCCTAACCCTAACACTAACCCTAACACTAACCCTAACCCATACCCTACGCCGTACCATAACCCGTACCCTAACCCGTATCCTAAGCCGTATGCTAACCCTAACCAATACCCTATGCAGTACCGTCACCCGTACCCTCACCCGTACCCTAAGCTGTACCCTAACCCTAACCCTAACCCCTACCCTACGCCGTACCCTCACCCGTACCCTATCCCATACCCTAAGCAGTACCCTAACCCTAACCCTAACCCTAACCCTAACCCAAACCCTAAACTACCCTTGACTGTTTTGCCTCCATTATATTTCCTAAGCACTAGTGTTTTAAGGAAAAGGTTAAAAAGAAAATCCAAATGTGATTTTTTTATAATGTGTTTATTCTTTATCTTATCCTAGTGACTAAAATCTTCTCCATGGCTGGACCGCAAATAATATTCCTTTACGTGCTAAGTGGTATCTAGAGAGTGGAATAGGTTTAATAAATACCCTAATCCTAACGTGTACCCTAACCCTAACCCATACCCTAACCCTAACGCGTACCCTAACCCTAACCCAAACCCTAAACCTAACACGTACGCTAATCCTAACCCGTACCCTAAACCAATCCCTAACCCTAAAACTAACCCTAACCCTAACCCTAACCCTAACCCATACCCTACGCCGTACCTTCACCCGTACCCTAACCCGTACCCTAAGCCGTACCCTAACCCTAACCCTAAACCTAACCCTAACCCTAACCCTAACCCCTACCCTACGCCGTACCCTCACCCGTACTCTATCCCATACCCTAAGCCGTACCCTAACCGTATCCCTAACCCTAACCCTAACCCTAAACTACCCTTGACTGCTTTTGCCTCCATTAGATTTCCTAAGCACTACTGTTTTAAGGAAAAGGTTAAAAAGAAAATCCTAATGTGATTTTTTTATAATGTTTTTATTCTTTATCTTATCCTAGTGACTAAAATCTTCTCCATGGCTCGACCCCAAATAATATTCTTTACGTGCTAAGTGGTATCTAGAGAGTGGGATAGGTTTAATAAATACCCTAATCCTAACATGTACCCTAACCCTAACCAATACCCTAACGCGTACCCTAACCCTAACCCAATCCCTAACCCTAACACGTACGCTAATCCTAACCCGTACCCTAAACCAATCCCTAACGCTAAAATTAACCCTAACCCTAACCCTAACCCATACCCTACGCCGTACCCTCACCCGTACCCTAAGCCGTACCCGAAGCCGTACCCTAACCCTAACTCTAACCCTAACCCATACGCTACGCCGTACCCTCACCCGTACCCTAACCCGTATCCTAAGCCGTACCCTAACACTAACCCTAACCCTAAACCTAACCCCTACCCTATGCCGTACCCTCACCCGTACCCTATCCCATACCCTAAGCCGTACCCTAACCCTAACACTAACCCTAACCCTAACCCTAACCCATACCCTACGCCGTACCATTACCCGTACCCTAACCCGTATCCTAAGCCGTATGCTAACCCTAACCAATACCCTACGCTGTACCCTCACCCGTACCCTCACCCGTACCCTAAGCCGTACCCTAACTCTAACCCTAACCCTAACCCTAACCCCTACCCTACGCCGTACCCTCACCCGTACCCTATCCCATACCCTAAGCCGTACCCTATCCCTAACCCTAAACCTAACCTATACCCTAAGCCGTACCCTGACCCTAACACTAACCCTAACCCTAACCCAAACCCTAAACTACCCTTGACTGATTTTGCCTCCATTATATTTCCTAAGCACTAGTGTTTTAAGGAAAAGGTTAAAAAGAAAATTCAAATGTGATTTTTTTATAATGTTTTTATTCTTTATCTTATCCTAGTGACTAAAATCTTCTCCATGGCTGGACCCCAAATAATATTCCTTTACGTGCTAAGTGGTATCTAGACAGTGGGATAGGTTTAATAAATACCCTAATCCTAACGTGTACCCTAACCCTAACCCATACCCTAACCCTAACGCGTACCCTAACCCTAACCCAAACCCTAACCCTAACACGTACGCTCATCCTAACCCGTACCCTAAACCAATCCCTAACCCTAAAACTAACCCTAACCCTAACCCTAACCCTAACGCATACCCTACGCCATACCTTCACCCGTACCCTAACCCGTACCCTAAGACGTACCCTAACCCTAACCCTAACCCTAACCTATACCCTACGCCGTACCCTCACCCGTACCCTAACCCGTACCCTAAGCCGTACTCTAAACCTAACCCATACGCTACGCCGTACCCTCACCCGTACCCTAACCAGTATCCTAAGCCGTACCCTAACCCTAACCCTAACCCTAACCTATACCCTACGCCGTACCCTCACCCGTACCCTAACCCATACCCTAAGCCGTACCCTAACCCTAACCCTAAACCTAACCCTAACCCATACACTACGCCGTACCCTAACCCGTACCCTAACCCGTATCCTAAGCCGTATCCTAACCCTAACCAATACCCTACGCAGTACCCTCCCCCATACCCTCTCCCGTACCCTAAGCCGTACCCTAACCCTAACCCTAACCCTAACCCTAACCCCTACCCTACGCAGTACACTCACCCGTACCCTATCCCATACCCTAAGCCGTACCCTAACCCTAACACTAACCCTAACCCTAACCCTAACCTTAAACTACCCTTGGCTGCTTTTGCCTCCATTAGATTTCCTAAGCACTAGTGTTTTTAGGAACAGGTTAAAAACAAAATCCTAATGTGATTTTTTTATAATGTGTTTATTCTTTATCTTATCCTAGTGACTAAAATCTTCTCCATAGCTGGACCCCAAATAATATTCCTTTACGTGCTAAGTGGTATCTAGAGAGTGGGATAGGTTTAATAAATACCCTAATCCTAACGTGTACCCTAACCCTAACCCATACCCTAACCCTAACACGTACGCTAATCCTAACCCGTACCCTAAACCAATCCCTAACCCTAAAACTAACCCTAACCCTAACCTAACCCTAACCCGTACCCTAAGCCGTACCCTAACCCTAACCCTAACCCTAACCCTAACCCATACCCTACGCCGTACCCTCACCCGTACCCTAACCCGTACCCTAAGCCGTACCCTAACCCTAACCCTAACCCTAACCCATAGGCTACGCCGTACCCTCACCCGTACCGTAACCAGTATCCTAAGCCGTACCCTAACCCTAACCCTTACCCTAACCTATACCATACGCCGTACCCTCACCCTTACGCTAACCCGTACCCTAAGCCGTACCCTAACCCTAACCCTAACCCTAACCCTAAACCATACACTACGCCGTACCCTAACCCGTACCCTAACCCGTATCCTAAGCCATACCCTAACCCTAACCAATACCCTAAGCAGTACCCTCACCCATACCCTCACCTGCACCCTAAGCCGTACCCTAACCCTAACCCTAAACCTAACCCTAACCCTAACCCCTACCCTACGCCGTACCCTCACCCGTAGCCTATCCCGTACCCTAAGCCGTACCCTAACCCTAACACTAACACTGACCCTAAACTACCCTTGACTGCTTTTGCCTCCATTAGATTTCCTAAGCACTAGTGTTTTAAGGAAAAGGTTAAAAAGAAAATCCTAATGTGATTTTTTTATAATGTGTTTATTCTTTATCTTATCCTAGTGACTAAAATCTTCTCCATGGCTGGACCCAAAATAATATTCCTTTACGTGCTAAGTGGTATCTAGAGAGTGGGATAGGTTTAATAAATACCCTAATCCTAACGTGTACCCTAACACTAACCCATAACCTGACCCTAACGCGTACCCTTACTCTAACCCAAACCCTAACCCTAACACGTACGCTAATCCTAACCCGTACCCTAAACCAATCCCTAACCCTAAAACTAACCCTAACCCTAACCGTAACCCTAACCCATACCCTACGCCGTACCTTCACCCGTACCCTAACCCGTACCCGAAGCCATACCCTAACCCTAACCCTAACCGTAACCCATACGGTACGCCGTACCCTCACCCGTACCCTAACCCGTATCCTTAGCCGTACCCTAACCCTAACACTAACCCTAACCTATACCCTACACCGTACCCTCACCCGTACCCTCACCCGTACCCTAAGCCGTACCCTAACCCTAACCCTAACCCTAACCCTAACCCCTACCCTACGCCGTACCCTCACCCGTACCCTATCCCATACCCTAAGCCGTACCCTAACCCTAACCTATACCCTATGCCGTATCCTCACCCGTACCCTAACCCGTACCCTAAGCCATACCCTAACCCTAACCCTAACCCTAACCCTAACCCTAACCCCTACCCTACGCCGTACCCTCACCCGTACCCTATCACATACCCTAAGCCGTACCCTAACCCTAACACTAACCCTAACCCTAACCCTAACCCTAAACTACCCTTGACTGCTTTTTCCTCCATTAGATTTCCGAAGCACTCGTGTTTTAAGGAACAGGTTAAAAAGAAAATACTAATGTGATTTTTTTATAATGTGTTTATTCTTTATCTTATCCGAGTGACTAAAATCTTCTCCATGGCTGGACCCCAAATAATATTCCTTTACGTGCTAAGTGGTATCTAGAGAGTGGGATAGGTTTAATAAATACCCTAATCCTAACGTGTACCCTAACCCTAACCCATACCCTAACCCTAACACTTATGCTAATCTTAACCCGTACCCTAAACCAATCCCTAACCCTAAAACTAACCCTAACCCTAACCCTAACCCTAACCCATACCCTACGCCGTACGCTCACCCGTACCCTAACCCGTACCCTAAGCTGTATCCTAACCCTAACACTAACCCTAACCCTAACCCTAACCCTAAACTACCCTTGACTGCTTTTGCCTCCATTAGATTTCCTAAGCACTAGTGTTTTAAGGCACAGGTTAAAAAGAAAATACTAATGTGATTTTTTTATAATGTGTTTATTCTTTATCTTATCCTAGTGACTAAAATCTTCTCCATGGCTGGACCCCAAATAATATTCCTTTACGTGCTAAGTGGTATCTAGAGAGTGGGATAGGTTTAATAAATACCCTAATCCTAACGTGTACCCTAACCCTAACCCATACCCTAACCCTAATGCGTACCCTAACCCTAAACCAAACCCTAACCCTAACACGTACGTTAATCCTAACCCATACCCTAAACCAATCCCTAACCCTAAAACTAACCCTAATCCTAACCCTAACTCTAACCCATACCCTACGCCGTAGCTTCACCCGTACCCTAACCCGTACTCTAAGCCGTACCCTAACCTTAACCCTAAACGTAATCCTAACCCTAACCCATACCCTACGCCGTATCCTAACCCGTACCCTAACCCGTATCCTAAGCCGTACCCTAACCCTAACCAATACCCTATGCAGTACCCTCACCCGTACCCTCACCCGTACCCTAACCCTAACCCCTACCCTAGTCCATACCCTCACCCATACCCTATCCCATACCCTAAGCCGTACCCTAACCCTAACCCTAACCCTAACCCTAAACTACCCTTGACTGCTTTTGCCTCCATTAGATTTCCTAAGCACTAGTGTTTTAAGGAACAGGTTAAAATGAAAATCCTAATGTGATTTTTTTATAATGTGTTTATTCTTTATCTTATCCTAGTGACTAAAATCTTCTCCATGGCTGGACCCCAAATAATATTCCTTTTCGTGCTAAGTGGTATCTAGAGAGTGGGATAGGTTTAAAAAATACCCTAATCCTAACGTGTACCCTAACCATAACCCATACCCTAACCCCAACACGTACCCTAACCCTAACCCAAACCCTAACCCTAACACGTACGCTAATCCTAACCCGTACCCTAAACCCATCCCTAACCCTAAAACTAACCCTAACCCTAACCCTAACCCTAACCCATACCCTACGCCATACCCTCACCCGTACCCTAACTCGTACCCTAAGGCGTACCCTAACCCTAACCCATACCCTACGCCGTACCCTCACCCTTATCCTAACCCGTACCCTAACCCTAACTCATACCCTATCCCTAACACGTATCCTAATACTAACACGTACCCTAAACCTAGCCCTAACCATAAAATTAACCCTAACCCTAACCCTAACCCATACCCTACGCCGTACCCTCAACCGTACCCTAACCCATACCCTAAAGCTTTCCCTAACCCTAACCCTAACACTAAGCCTATCCCATACCCTACGCCGTACCCTCACCCTTAACCTAACCCCGTACCCTAACCCTAACCCTAACCCATACCCTATGCCGTACCCTCACTCGTACCCTAATCCGTACCCTCACCCGTACCCTAAGCAATACCCTAACCCTAACACTAACCCTAACCCTAACCCTAACCCTAAACTACCCTTGACTGCTTTTGCCTCCATTAGATTTCCTAAGCACTAGTGTTTTAAGGAACAGTTTAAAAAGAAAATCCTAATGTGATTTTTTTATAATTTGTTTATTCTTTATCTTATCCTAGTGACTAAAATCTTCTCCATGGCTGGTCTCCAAATAATATTCCTTTACGTGCTAAGTGGTATCTACAGAGTGGGATAGGTTTAATAAATACCCTAATCCTAACGTGTACCCTAACCTTAACCCATACCCTAACCCTAACGCGTACCCTAACCCTAACCCAAACCCTAACCCTAACACGTACGCTAATCCTAACCCGTACACTAAACCAATCACTAACCCTAAAACTAACCCTAACACAAACCCTAACCCTAACCCATACCCTACGCCGTACACTCACCCGTACCCTAACCCGTACCGTAAGCCGTACCCTAACCGTAACACTAACCCTAACCCTAACCCTAAACCATACCCTACACTGTAACCTAACCCATACCCTAACCCGTATCTAAAGCCGTACCCTAACCCTAACCCATACCCTACGCCGTACCCTCACTCGTACCCTCAACCGTACACTAAGCCGTACCCTAACCCTAACCCTAAACTATACCTTACACCCTACCCTCACTCGTACACTCACCCGTACCCTAAGCCGTACCCTAACCCTAACCCTAACACTAACCCTAAGCCTAAACCATACCCTACGCCGTACCGTCACCCGTACCCTAACACGTACCCTAAGCCATACCCTAACCCTAACCCTATCCCTAACCCATACCCTACGCTGTAACCGCACACGTATCCTAACCCGTACTCTAAGCCATACCCTAACCCTAACCCTAACCCTAACCTATACCCTACGCCGTACCCTCACCCGTACCCTAACCCGTACCCTAAGCCGTACCCTAACCCTAACCCTAACCCTAACCCATACCCTATGCCGTACTCTAACCCGTACCCTAACCTGTATCCTAAGCCGTACCCTAACCCTAACCTATACCCTACGCAGTACCCTCACTCATACCCTCACCCGTACCCTAAGCCGTACCATAATCCTAACCCTAACCCTAACCCCTACCCTACGCCGTACCCTCACCCATACCCTATCCCATACCCTAAGCCGTACCCTAACCCTAACCCTAACCCTAACCCTAAACTACCCTTGACTGCTTTTGCCTCCATTAGATTTCCTAAGCACTACTGTTTTAAGGAACAGGTTAAAAAGAAAATCCTAATGTGATTTTTTTATAATGTGTTTATTCTTTATCTTATCCTAGTGACTAAAATCTTCTCCATGGCTGGACCCCAAATAATATTCCTTTACGTGCTAAGTGGTATCTAGAGAGTGGGATAGGTTTAATAAATACCCTAATCCTAACGTGTACCCTAACCCTAACCCATACCCTAACCCTAACGCATACCCTAACCCTAACCCAAACCCTAACCCTAACACGTACGCTAATCCTAACCCATACCTTAAACCAATCCCTAAACCTAAAACTAACCCTAACCCTAACGCTAACCCTAACCCATACCCTACGCCGTACACTCACCCATACCCTAACCCGTACCCTAAGCCGTACCCTAACCCTAAACCTAACCCTACCCCTAACCCTACCCCTAACCCTAACCCTAACCCTAAACTACCCTTGACTGCTTTTGCCTCCAATAGATTTCCTAAGCACTAATGTTTTAAGGAACAGGTTAAAAAGAAAATCCTAATTTGATTTCTTTATAATGTGTGTATTCTTTATCTTATCCTAGTGTCTAAAATCTTCTCCATGGCTGGACCGTAATTAATATTCTTTACGTGCTAAGTGGTATCTAGAGACTAGGATAGGTTTAATAAATACTCTAACCCTAACGTGTACCCTAACCCTAACTCATACCCTAACCCTAACACATACCCTAATCCTAACCCATACCCTAAACCTAGCCCTAACCCTTAAACTAACCCTCACCCTAACCCTAACCCATACCCTATGCCGTACCCTCACCCGTACCCTACCGTACCCTAAGCCGTACCCTAACCCTAACCCTGACCCTAAACCATATCCTACGCCATACACTCACCCGTACCCTAACATGTACCCTAAGCTGTACCCTAAACTTAACCCTAACCCTAACCCTAAACCTAACCCATACCCTACGCTGTACCGTCACCCGTACCCTAACCCGTACCCTAAGGCATACCCTAACCTAACCCTAACCCTAACTCTAACCCAACCCATACCCTACAACGTACCCTCACCCGTACCCTAAGCCATACCCTAAGCCGTACCCTAACCCTAACCCTAACTCTAACCCTAACCCATACCCTATGCCGTACCCTCACCCGTAACCTAAGCCGTACCCTAATCCTAACCCTAACGCATACCCTACGCCGTACCCTCACCCGTACCCGAAGCCTTACCTTAACCCTAACCCTAACCCTAACCCTATCCCATACCCTACGCCGTACCCTCACCCGTACCCTAACCTATACCCTAAGCCATACCCTAACCCTAACCCTACCCCATACCCTACGCTGTATCCTCACCCGTACGTTAACCCGTACCCTAAGCCGTATACTAACCCTAACTCTAACCCTAATCCTAACCCATACCCTACGCCGTACCCTCACCCATACCTTAATCCGTACCCTGAGCCGTACCCTAACCCTAACTCTAACCCTAACCCTAACCGATAACCTACGCCGTACCCTCATCAGTACACTAACCCGTACCCTAAGCCATACCCTAACCCTAACGCTAACCCTAAACCTAAACTATACCTTACGCCCTACCCTCACTCGTACCCTAACCCGTACCCTAAGCCGTACCCTAACCCTAACCCTAACCCTAACCCTACTCTAACCCTAACCCTAACCGATACCCTATGCCGTACCCTCACCCGTACCCTAACCGGTACCCTAAGCCTTACCCTAACCCTAACCCTAACCCTAAACCTAACCCTAACCCATACCCTACACCATACCCTCACCTGTAAACTTACCCATACCCTAAGCCGTACCCTAACCCTAACCCTAACCCATACTCTAATCCTAACGCGTACCCTCATCCTTACCCTAACCCGTACCCTAATCCGTACCCTAACACTAACCCTAACCTTAACCCATACCCTAACCCTAATGCGTACCCTAACCCTAACCCATACCCTAACCCTAACACGTACCCTAACCCTAACCCATACCCTAACCCTAACTCGTACCCTAATCCTAACCCGTACCCTGAACCGATCCCTAACCCTAAAACTAACCCTAACCCTAACCCATACCGTACTCCTAACCCGTACCCTAACCCGTACCTTAAGCCGTAATCTAACCCTAACCCTAACCCTAAACCTACCTCTAAGCTACCCTTGACTGCTTCTGCCTCCAATAGATTTCCAAAGCACTAGTTTTTAAGGAACAGCTTAAAAAGAGAATCCTAATGTGATTTCTTTATAATGTGTATATTCCTTATCTTATCCTAGTGTAAAATCTTCTCTATGGCTGGACCCCAAATAATATTCCTTTACGTGCTAAGTGGTATCTAGAGAGTGGGATAGGTTTAATAAATAATCTCACCGTAATGCGTACACTAACCCTAACCCATACCATAACACTAACACGTACCCTAATCCTAACCCGTACCCTAAACCGAGCCCTAACCCTAAAACTAACCCTAAATTTAACCCTAACCCATACCCTACGTCGTTCCCTAACCCGTACCCTAACCCGTACCCTAAGCTGTACCCTAACCTTAACCCTAACCCTAACCCTAAGCTACCGTTGAATGCTTCTGCGTCCAATAGATTTACTAAGCACTAGTGTTTTAAGGAACAGTTTAAAAAGAAAATCCTAATGTGGTTTCTTTATAATGTGTGTGTTCCTTATCTTATCCTAGTGTCTAAAATCTTCTCCATGGCTGGACCCCAAATAATATTAATTTACGTGCTAAGTGGTATCTAGAGAGTGGTATAGGTTTAATAAATACCCTAACCCTAACGCGTACCCTAACGCTAACCCATACACCAACCCTAACACGTACCCTAATCCTAACCCGTACCCTATATTGAGCCCTAACCATAAAACAACCCCTAACCCTAACCCCAAGCCATACCCTACGCCATACCCAACCCGTACCCTAACCCTAACCCTAACCCTAACCCTAACCCTAACCCTAAGCTACCCTTGAGTGCTTCTGCCTCCAATAGATTTCCTAAGCACTAGTGTTTTAAGGAACAGGTTAAAAAGAGAATCCTAATGTGATTTCTTTATAATGTGTGTGTTCCTTATCTTATCCTGGTATCTAAAATTTTCTCCATGACTGGACCCAAATAATATTCCTTTACGTGCTAAGTGGTATCTAGAGAGTGGGTTAGGTTTAATAAATACCCTAACCCTAATGCGTACCCTAATCCTAACCCATACACTAACCCTAACACGTACCCTAATCCTAACCCGTACCCTAAACCGAGCCCTAACCCTAAAACTAACCCTAACCCTAACCCTAAGCCATACCCTATGCCGTACCCTAAGCCATACCCTAACCCGTACCCTAAGCCGTACCCTAACCCTAACCCTAATCCTAACCCTAAGCTACCCTTGACTGCTTCTGCCTACAATAGATTTCCTAAGCACTAGTGTTTTAAGGAACAGGTTAAAAAGAGAATCCTAATGTGATTTCTTTATAATGTGTGTGTTCCTTATCTTATCCTAGTGTCTAAAATCTTCTCCATGGCTGGACCCCAAATAATATTCCTTTACGTGCTAAGTGGTATCTCGAGATTGGGATAGGTTTAATAAATACCCTAACCCATACCCTAACCCTAACACATACCCTAATCCTAACCCGTACCCTAAACCGAGCCCTAACCCTAAAACTAACCCTCACCCTACGCCGTACCCTAACCCGTACCCTAACCCTAACCCTATCCCTAACCCTAACCCTCACCCTAACCCTAAACTACCCTTGACTGCTTCTGCCTCCAATAGATTTCCTAAGCACTATTGTTTTAAGGAACAAGTTAAGAAGAAAATCCTAATGTGATTTGTTTATAATGTGTGTGTTATTTATCTTATCCTAGTGTCTAAAATCTTCTCCATGGCTGGACCCCAAATAATATTCCTTTACGTGCTAAGTGGTATCTAGAGAGTGGGATAGGTTTAATAAATACCCTAACCGTAACGCGTACCCTAACCCTAAACCATACCCTCACCCTAACCCGTACCCTAATCCTAACCCGTAACCTAAACGTAGCCCTAACCCTAAAACTAACCCTATCCCTAACCGTAACCTACACCCTATGCCGTACCCTAATCCTAACCCTAACCCTTAACCCCTAACCCCATCCCTAACCCTAACCCTAACCCTAAGCCTAACCCTAACACTTTCCTTAGCTAATATTCTTACCGATCTCTTAACAAGATCCTGAAACTGTCCCTATATAAGCCCTGGTGCTCTCCCTAAGTGAAGCCCTGAGGCACTCCCTACCTGAGTCCCTGAAGCTGTGCCAACTCAGGCCCTGATCATGTCTTTAACTAAGACACTAATGCTGATCCTACAAAGGCCCTGTTGCTGCTCCTAAGTCATGCCCTGACACTGTCCCTAGCTAAGGCCCTGACTGGAGGCCTTACTCAGGACCTGTTGCTCTGCCTTAGTCAGGCTCAGATGGTGTCCCTAGCTGAAGCCCTGACGCTGCTCCTAAATGAGGCCCTGATACTCTCAGTAACTACGGTCTTGACACTATCCCTAGGTCATTTCCTGGCACTAGCCCTAGATCTTAACCTAACGCTGTGCCTAGCTCATGTCTTGCCTCTTCTGCTAACTAAAGCCCTGATGCTGTGCCTAACTAAGAACATGAAAATTGTCCCGAGGCAATGACACTGTCCCTGACTAAGGCCTGGATGCTCATCCTAACTCAAGGCCTGACTATGTACTTAACTCTGGCCCTGACACTGTACCTAACAAAGGCCCTGGTGCTAGTCCTAACTCAGGCCCTGACACTGTCCCTAACTAAGGCCGGGCTGCCATCAATATCTAAAGTCCAGACACTTTCCTGAGCTAATATCTTCACCTATGTCTTTCCAAACTCCTGACACTGTCCCTAAGCAAGCCCTGACGCTGTCACTAAGTGAGGCCCTGAGGCTGTCCTAACAGAGGCCCTGATAATGTCTTTAACACACACCCTGATGGTTACCCTACAGAAGCCCTGATGCTGCTCCTAAATCATGCCCGACACTGTCCCTAACTCAGGCCCTAACGATAGGCCTCACACAGGCCCTGTCACTGCACCTTAGTCAGCCTCCGATGCTGTCCCTACATCAAGCCCTGACAGTGATCCTGAATAAGGTCCTTATGCTCCCAGTAACTAAGGTCTTCACACTATACCTAGCTCATTTCCTGACACTATCCCTAGCCCGTAACCTGACTCTTTCCCCAGCTAATATCCTTCATCTTATCCTAACTAAAGCCCTAATGCTGTCCCTAACTAAGATCCTGACACTGTCCCTAACTATGCCTCTACTGCCATGAATATCTGAAGCCCTGACACTATCCTAAGCTAATGTCCTGACCCATCTATTACCAAGGTCCTGAAACTCTCCCTAAGTCATCCCTGATGATGTCCCTAAGTAAAGCCCTATGGCTCCCCTAACACAGGCCCTGACGCTATCCCAAACTGAGGCCCTAACGCTCTGCCTAACTCAGGCCCTGATCATGTCTCTAACGAAGACTTGAATACTGATCAAGTATCAAAGCCCTGTTGCTGCTCCTAAGTCATGCCCGGACACTGTCCCTAGCTAAGGCCCTGACTGGAGGCCTTACTCAGGACCTGTTGCTCTGCCTTAGTCAGGCTCAGATGGTGTCCCTAGCTGAAGCCCTGACGCTGCTCCTAAATGAGGCCCTGATACTCTCAGTAACTACGGTCTTGACACTATCCCTAGGTCATTTCCTGGCACTAGCCCTAGATCTTAACCTAACGCTGTGCCTAGCTCATGTCTTGCCTCTTCTGCTAACTAAAGCCCTGATGCTGTGCCTAACTAAGAACATGAAAATTGTCCCGAGGCAATGACACTGTCCCTGACTAAGGCCTGGATGCTCATCCTAACTCAAGGCCTGACTATGTACTTAACTCTGGCCCTGACACTGTACCTAACAAAGGCCCTGGTGCTAGTCCTAACTCAGGCCCTGACACTGTCCCTAACTAAGGCCGGGCTGCCATCAATATCTAAAGTCCAGACACTTTCCTGAGCTAATATCTTCACCTATGTCTTTCCAAACTCCTGACACTGTCCCTAAGCAAGCCCTGACGCTGTCACTAAGTGAGGCCCTGAGGCTGTCCTAACAGAGGCCCTGATAATGTCTTTAACACACACCCTGATGGTTACCCTACAGAAGCCCTGATGCTGCTCCTAAATCATGCCCGACACTGTCCCTAACTCAGGCCCTAACGATAGGCCTCACACAGGCCCTGTCACTGCACCTTAGTCAGCCTCCGATGCTGTCCCTACATCAAGCCCTGACAGTGATCCTGAATAAGGTCCTTATGCTCCCAGTAACTAAGGTCTTCACACTATACCTAGCTCATTTCCTGACACTATCCCTAGCCCGTAACCTGACTCTTTCCCCAGCTAATATCCTTCATCTTATCCTAACTAAAGCCCTAATGCTGTCCCTAACTAAGATCCTGACACTGTCCCTAACTATGCCTCTACTGCCATGAATATCTGAAGCCCTGACACTATCCTAAGCTAATGTCCTGACCCATCTATTACCAAGGTCCTGAAACTCTCCCTAAGTCATCCCTGATGATGTCCCTAAGTAAAGCCCTATGGCTCCCCTAACACAGGCCCTGACGCTATCCCAAACTGAGGCCCTAACGCTCTGCCTAACTCAGGCCCTGATCATGTCTCTAACGAAGACTTGAATACTGATCAAGTATCAAAGCCCTGTTGCTGCTCCTAAGTCATGCCCGGACACTGTCCCTAGCTAAGGCCCTGACGATAGGCCTCGCTCAGGCCCTGTTGATCTCCCTAAGTCAGTCTCTGACGCTGTCCCTACCTGAAGCAGTGATGCTGGTCTTAAATGAGGCCCTGGTACTCTCAGTAACTAAAGTCTTGACACTATCCCTAGGTCATTTCTTGGCACTATCCCTAGACTTTAACCTAATGCTGTGCCTAGCTCATATCTTGCCTCTTCTGCTAACTAAAGTCCTGATGCTGTGCCTAACAAAGACCCTGAAAATTGTCCCAAGGCAATGACATTGTCCCTAACTGAGGCCTGGATGCTCATCCTAACTCAGCTCCTGACAATGTCCTTAACTCTGGCCCTGACACTGTACCTAACAAAGGCCCTGGTGCTAGTCCTAACTCAGGCCCTGACAGTGTCCCTTACTATGGTCCTGCTGCCATCAATATTTAAGTCCTGACACTTTCCTGAGCTAATATGCTGACCCATCTCTTAACAAGATCCTGAAACTGTCCCTAAGTAAGCCCTGACGCTCTCCCTAAGTGAAGCCCTGAGGCACTCCCTAACTGAGGACCTGACGCTGTGCCTAACTCAGGCCCTGATCATGTCTTTAACTAAGACACTAATGCTGATCCTACAAAGGCCCCGTTGCTGCTCCTAAGTCATGCCCTGACACTGTCCATAGCTAAGACCATGATGCTAGGCCTCACTCAGACCCTGTCGCTCTCTCTAATTCAGGCTCTGACGCTGTCCCTACCTGAAGCCCTGACGCTGGTCCTAAATACGGCCCTGATACTCTCAGGAACTAAAGTCTTGACACTATCTCTAGGTTATTTCCTGACACTATCCTTAAACCTTAACCTAACCCTGTGCTAGCTTATGTCTTGCCTCTTCTGCTAACTAAAGCCCTGTTGCTGTGCTTAACTAAGGACCTGAAATTAGTCCCGAGGCCATGACACTGTCCCTAACTAAGGCCTGAATGATCATCCTAACTCAGGCCCTGACACTGTACCTAACAAAGGCCCTGATGCTGTCCTACCTCAGGCCCTGACGCTGTCCCTAACTATGGCCCTGCTGCCGTCAATATCTAAAGTCCTAACACTATCCTGAACTATTATGCTGACCCATCTCTTACCAAGGTCCTGACACTGTCTCTAAGTCAGCCCTGACGCTGTCCGTAAGTGAAGCCCTGAGGCTGTCCCTAAGACAGACCCTGACGTTATCTCTAACTGAGGCCCTGACTCTCTGCCTAACTCAGGCCCTGATCACGTCCTTAACTAAGACACTAATGCTGATCCTACAAAGGCCCTGATGCTGCTCCTAAGTCATGCCCTGACACTGTCCCTAGGTAAGGCTCTGACTCTAGGCCTCACTCAGGCCCTGTCGTTCTGCCTAAGTCAGGGTCAGACAGTGTCCCTACGTGAAGCCCTGATGCTGCTCCTAAATGAGGCCCTGATACTCTCAGTAACTAAGGTCTTGACGCTATCCCTAGGTCATTTCCTGACACTATTCCTAGACCTTAACCTAACCCAGTCCCTAGCTCATGTCCTTCCTCTTCTGCTAACTAAAGCCCTGACGCTGTGCCTAACTAAGGCCCTGAAATTAGTCCTGAGGCAAAGACACTGTCCCTAACTAAAGCCTGGATACCCTGACACTGTACCTAACTAAGGGCCTGACACTACTCCTAACTCAGGCCCTGACACTGTACCTAACAAAGACCCCGATGCTAGTACTAACTAATGCCCTGACACTGGTCCTATATAAGACCTTGATGTCACAATAACTAAGGTCATGACACTATCCCGAACTCACTTCCTGACACTCTCCATAGCCCTTAACCTGATGATGTCCCTAGTTAAGGTCCTGCCTTTCATCCTAACTAAAGCACTGATGCTGTCCATAACTAGGTTCGTGACGCTAGTCCTAACTCAGGCTTTGAAACTGTCCCTAAAAAAGGCCTTCACATTAGTCTAACTCAGACCCTGATACTAGGCCTCACTCAAGCCCTGACGCTAGTCCTAACTCAGTCCTTGACACTGTCCCTAACTCAGGCCCTGACACTGTCCGTATCGAAGGCCCTGACGCTCATCCTAAGGCCCTGGCACTAGTCCTAACTCAAGCCTTAACACTGTCCCTAACTACAGCCTTGAAGCTAGTCCTAATACAGGCCCTGATCCTAGGCCTAACTCAGGTCCAACTCTGTCCCGAACCTAGGACCTGCTGCTGGCAATAACTAAAGTCCTAACATTATCCTGAGCTAATATGCTGACCCATCTCTAACCAAGGTCCTGACACTGTCTCTATGTCAGCTCTGACACTGTCCCTAAGTGAAGCCGTGTGGTTGTCCCTAACCCAGGCCCTGAAGCTATCCGTAACAGAGGCCCTGACGCTCTGTCTAACTCAGGCCCTGATCACGTCCTTAACTAAGACGCTAATGCTGCTCCTACAAAGGCCCTGTTGCTGCTCCTAACTCATGCCCTGACACTGTCCCTAGCTAAGGCCCTGAGTCTAGGCCTCACTCAGGCCCTGTCACTCTCCCTAAGTAAGCCCTGATGCTGTCACTAAGTGAGGCCCTGAGACCGTCCTAACAGAGGCCCTGATAATGTCTCTAACACAGACCCTGATAGTCATCCTTCAGAGGCCCTGATGCTGCACCTAAAACATGCCCCGACACGGTCCCTAACTCAGGCCGCAACGATAGGCCTCACTTAGTCCCTTTCGCTGTACCTTAGTCACGCTCTTACACTGTCCCTACCTCAAGCTCTGACACTGGTCCTGATTAAGACCCTGACGCTGGTCCTAAATAAGTCCCTTAAGCTCTCAGTATCTAAGGTCTTCACACTATCCCAAGCTCATTTCCTGACACAATCCATAGCCCGTAACCTGACTTTTTCCCTAGCTAACATCTTGCCTCTTATCCTAACTGAAGCCCTAATGCTGTCCCTAACTAAGGCCCTGACACGGTCGCTACCTAAGGCCCGGAAGCTGTCCCTAATATAGGTCATGCTGCCGCCGGCAATAACTAAAGTCCTGACACTATCCTGAGATAATATCCTGACCCATCTCCAACCAAGGTCATGAAACTGTCCTTAAGTCAGCCCTGACGATGTCCCTAAGTAAAGCCCTGAGGCTGTCCCTAACACAGGCCCTGAAGCTATCCCTAACTGAGGGCTTGACACTCTGCATAACTCAGGCCCTGATCATGTCTCTAACGAAGACTTGAATACTGATCAAGTATCAAAGCCCTGTTGCTGCTCCTAATCATGCCCTCACACAGTCCTTAGCTAAGGCCCTGACTCCAGGCCTCACTCAGGCCCTGTCACTATCCCTAAGTCAGGCTCTGGCGTTGTCCCTACCTGAAGCCCTGACACTGGTCCTAAAGGAGGCCCTGATACTCTCAGTAACTAAGGTCTTGACACTATCCCTAGGTCATTTCCTGACACTATCCCTAGACCTTAACTTAACCGTGTCCCTAGTTCATGTCCTGCCTCTTCTGCTAACTAAAGTCCTGTTGCTGTGCCTAACTAAGGCCCTGAAATTATTCCGGAGGCCGTGACACTGTCCCTAACTAAAGCCTGCATGCCCGTCCTAACTCAGGCCCTGACACTGTCCCTAATTATGGGCCTGACACTACTCCTAACTCAGACCCTGACACTGTACCTAACAAAGGTCCCAATGCTATTCCTAACTAACGCCATGAAACTGTCCCTAACAAAGGGCCTGACACTACTCCTAACTCAGGCCCTGACACTGTACCTAACAAAGGCCCCGATGCTGGTCCGAACTAACGCCCTGACACTGTCCCTAACTAAGGCTCTGCTGCCATCAATATCTAAAGTCCTGACACTTTCCTGAGGTAATATCCTCACCTATGTCTTTCCAAACTCTTGACACTGTCCCTAAGCAAGCCCTGACGCTGTCACTAAGTGAGGCCCTGAGGCTGTCCTAACAGAGGCCCAGATAATGTCTTTAACACACACCCTGTTGGTGATCCTACAGAAGCCCCGATGCTGCTGCTACATCATGCCCGACACTGACCCTACCTCAGGCCCTAACGAGAGGCCTCACATAGACCCTGTCTGTGTACTTTAGTCAGGCTCCGATGCTGTCCCTACATCAAGCACTGACACTGGTCCTGAATAAGGCCCTTAAGCTCTCAGTAACTAAGGTCTTCACACTCTCGCTAGCTTATTTCCTGACACTATCCTTAGCCAGTAACCTGACTCTTTCCCTAGGTAATATCCAGTCTCTTATCCTAACTGAAGCCTTAATGCTGTCCCTAACCAAGGCCCTGAGTAGTCCTAACTAAAGCCCTGACACTGTCTCTAACTAAAGCCCGGAAGCTGTCCCTAATATAGGCCCTGCTGCCAGCCGTAACTAAAGTCCTAACACTATCCTGAGCTAATATCCTGACCCATCTCTAACCAAGGTCCTGACACTGACCCAAAGTACGCCCTGACACTGTCCCTAAGTAAAGTCCTGAGGCACTCCCTACCTGAGGCACTGATGCTGTGCCTAACTCAGGCCCTGATAATGTCTTTAACTTAGACCCTCAGGCCGATCCTACTAAGGCCCTGATGCTGCTCCTAAGTCATGCTCTGACACTGTCCCTAACTAAGGCTCTGATGCTGGTTTTAACTCAGGCCCGGACATTGTCCCTAAATCAGGCCATGACGAAGTCACTAACTCAAGGCCTGTCGCTCTCGCTAACTCAGGCTCTGTTGCTGTCCTGACCTCTACCCTGAAGCTGCACCTAATTAAGGCCCTGACACTGGTCCTAAATAAGACCTTGATGTCCCAGTAAGTAAGGTCTTGACGCTATCCCGAACTCATATCTTGACACTCTCCATAACCCTTAACCTGACGCTGTCTCTAGATAAGGTCCTGCCTCTTATCCTAACTAAAGCCCTGATGCTGTCCATAAATAAGGTCCTGACGCTAGCCTTAACTCACGCCTTGACACTGTCCCTAACAAAGGCCTTGATGTTAGTCTACCTCAGACCCTGATACTAGGCCTCACTCAAGCCCCGACGCTAGTCCTGACTCAGTCCTTGACACTGTCCCTAACTACGGCCTTGAAGCTAATCCTAATGCAGGCCCTAATTCTAGGCCTAACACAAGCCCGACTCTGTCCCTAACCTAGGACCTGCAGCCGGCAATAACTAAAGTCCTAACACTATCCTGAGCTAATATCCTGACCCATCTCTAACCAAGGTCCTGACACTGTCTCTAAGTCAGCCCTGACGCTGTCCCTAAGTGAAGCCCTGAGGCTGTCCCTAAGACGGACCCTGAAGCTGCCCCTAAATGAGGCCCTGACGCTCTGCCTAACTCAGGCCCTGATCATGTCTTTAACTAAGACTTGAATGCTGCTCCTACAAAGGCCCTGGTGCTGCTCCTAAGTCATGCCCTGACACTGTCCCTAGCTAAGAGCATGATGCTAGGCCTCACTCCGGCCCTGTCACTCTCCCTAAGTCAGGCTCTGACCCTGTCCCTGCCTGAAGCCCTGACGCTGGTCCTAAATAAGGCTCTGACACTCTCAGGAACTAAGGTCTTGACACTAACCCTAGGTCATTTCCTGATACTATCCATAGACCTTAAACTAACACTGCCCGTAGCTAAAGTCCTGCCTGTTATCCTACCTGAAGCCCTAAAACTGTCCCTAACTAAGGCCCTGAGTAGTCCTAACTAAGGCCCTGACACTGTCTCTAACTAAGGCCCGGAAGCTGTCCCTAACATAGGCCCTGCTGCCGGCCGTAACTAAAGTCCTAACACTATCCTGAGCTAATATCCTGACCCATCTCTTACCAAGGTCCTGAAACTGTCCCTAAGTAAGCCCTGACACTGTCCCTAACTAAGGCCCTGACGCTGGTTTTAATTCAGGCCCTGACAGAGTCCCTAACTCAGGTCCTGACGAAGTCCCTAACTAAGGCCCTGACACGGTCCCTAATAACATGAGCTGTCCCTCATTAATGCTCTGATGTAGCGCATAACTGATGTACTGAAGATGGCACTAAGGACCTGACAATGTCACTAATGACCCTAAATGTCTCTTACTAAGGCCCTCAAGTTACCTCTAACTGAGCCCCTAAAGATGTCCATAACTACGTCCCTGACACTATCTCTAACTAAGACCCTCAAGTTATCTTTAACTGAGGTCATGACAGTGTCCCTAACAAAGAACTTGACACCGTCTCTAACTAAGGCCCTGAGTCTGTCTTTACCTAACGGCCTCACTCTTTCTCCAACTACTCCCTGACGCTGCCCCTAACCAAGGCCCTGACGGTGTGCCTAATTGCCTGAGCTGTCTTTCACTAATACCCTGACTCTGTCCATAACTAACGCCCTGATGATGTCCCTAACGAACAGCCTGAAGTGTCTCTTACTAAGGTCCTCAAGTTTTCTCTGAGGCCCTGACACTCTCCCTAATTAAGGCCTTGACACTGTCTTTAAGTAATGGCCTGATGCAGTTCCTACCTGAGATGCCGATGCTCTCACTAAGACCCTGAAGTCTCTACCTGAGAAGCTGACACAGTCTGTAACTAATTTCCTGACTTTTTCCTTAACTAACATCCTAATTTTGTCCCTAAATAACACCCTGACACTTGTCCTAACTATGGCCCTGATGCTGACCCTATCTAAGGCCCTGACGATGTCCCTAATAGACTTAGATGTCCCTCACTGTGGTCCTGATCCTGTCCATTACTAAGGCCCTGAATATGTGCCTAAGTAAGTCTCTGACCCTGTCCTAAGGCCCTGACCCTCTTCCTAACTAAGGGCCTTGACGCTGTCTCTACAGAAGGCCCTGACACTGCCCCTAAATAACGGCCTGACACTGGTCCCAAGTATGGACCTGATCCTGTCCATAACTAAGGCCCTGAAGATGTCCCTCATTAAGTCTCTGACACTGCCCTTAATAAGCCCGACACTGTCCCTAGCTAATGGCCTAAGCTATAACTTACAAAGTCCCTAACACTATCCCCAAGACGCTGACACCCTCCCTAACTTAGGCTTTGATGCTGCCCCTTACTGCCTAAGTGGTGACAAAATAACACCTTGATTCTATTACTAAGGCCCTGAATATATCCCTAAGAAAGCCTCTCAAGTGTCCCTAACTAACGGCCTAAACTGTCTCTTACTAAGGCCCTCAAGTTATCTCTGAGGGCCTGACAACACTGTCCCTAACTAATGTCCTGATGCTGAACCTGAGGCCCTGATGCTCTTCCTAACTAAGGCCTTGATGCCGATTCTACCTGAGGCCCTAAAACTGTCTGTAACTAATGACCTGACTCTTTCCCTAACTAACACCCTAATTTTGTCCCTCATTAATGCCCTGACACTGGTCGACACTACATCCCTGATACTGACCCAATTTAAGGCCTTGACGATGTCCCTAATAGCCTTAGATTTCCCTCACTGTTGGCCTGACCCTGTCCCTCACCAAGGCCCTGACCCTCTTCCTATCTAGGGCTGTGATGATGTCTCTACCTGAGGCACTGACACTGTCTATAATAATGGCCGACTCTTTCCCTAACACCCTGATGCTGTCCTTAATAGCCTCATGTATCTCTCAATAACGCCCTGATCCTGTCCATAACTAAGGCCCTGAATGTCCCTAAGTAAGTCTCTGACGCTGTCCTTAACTAAGGCCCTGATTCTCTCTCTACCTAAGGCACTGACACTATCTATAATAATGGCCGGACTCTTTCCCTAACTAACACCCTGATGCTATCCCTAATTGAGGCCCTGAAGATGTCCCTAATACACTTAGGTATTCCTCAGTATCACCCTGATCCTGTCCATAACTAAGGCCCTGAATATGTCCCTATGTAAGTCTCTGACGCTGTCCCTAACTAAGGCCCTGATGCTGTCTCTACCTCAGAATCTGACATTCTAATGTCCTGACTCTCCTTAACTAACATCCTGACACTGCCCCTAAGTGAGCCCCTGACACTCTTCTTAACTAAGGACTTGCCGCTGTCCCTACCTAAAACCCTGACACTGCCTGTAACTAATGACCTGACTCTTTCCCTAACTAACACCCTAGTTTTGGCCCTGACTAACGCCCTGACACTGGTTCTAATTATGGCCATGATGCTGGCTCGAAGGCCCTGAAGATATCCCTAAGTAACAGCCTGAACTGTGTCTAAGGCTCTCACGTTACCTCTAACTGAAGCACTGACACTGTCCCTAACTTAGGCCCTGACGCTGTCCCTTATAGTCTAAGCTCTCACTAAATAATGTCCTGATCCTGTCCATAACTAAGGCCCTGAATATGTCCCTAAGTACATCTCTGACGATGTCCCTAACAGCCTGAACTCTCTTCAATTCATCTCTGAGGCTCTGACGCTGGCCCTTCCTAAGGCCTCACCCTGGGGTTGTCCCAGGCTGCTGGGCAGTCTTCTCTTGTCCGCATCTCTAGCCAGCTGCCTGCCATTGGCCACTCTAAGATTCTGCGATGCAGTGGCCCCACGTGGGATGTGCCTGTGTAGGCTCACCTGCGGGAGGAGAGTCATGGCCACTCCGCCCTCCAGGGGACTGCGGCTCAGGGTAGGAATCTCTCAGCCAGTGTCTGGACACAGGGTTCTGTGTCCTTGTTTGTTGTAAATCCCTTGGAGTTACCTCTAACATTTTTTAAATGGATCTCCCCCTCAGCATATTTATGATTTAAATTATTTACCACATTAAAACTCAGGAATGACATTATTAGAATGAGCAGGAAGACACAGGATGCCCCCCCCCAATGATCTATTACTTGGAGGATTTAAAATTCTCATGAGAAAACACTCACTCTCCTCACCCTCTTGGGCATCAGGACAAGGCGGGAATCAGCTGCATTCTTTATTTATCCCTGTGATTTTCCAGAACCTTTCCTTCAAGGAGAAATCTCTGGGCTCTGCAGGAACTGTGAGTGGTGACCATCAGGTAAATCTGAGACTGAAAAGCAAGAGGAAGAGAGATAGCGGAGGAGATGAGAATCGGTGATGGAGAGAAGCAGGGGCATCCACGTTCAATCTCAGGCTGAGAGTCTGGGTTAATCTCCAACGAACCTAAGGACCACCAGGAGCTGGCCCCACTGGCCTTGTCACCTGGTGTGGGGATTGGGGACAGCCAAACCACCATGGCCACTTTCAAAGAATAAAGAAGGTGGGAGGGCACCCCGAGAGCCAGATTGAAAATGGTCATGCTGTGAAATAATAAGATGCCCTTTTCAGAAAAGTGAAGACAGTTCTCAAAGACTTGCAAATACTCTGTGTCCTTCTGGAGGCATGCTGAAGCCTGCAGCCTTTGAGGGAAGTAATGGGAGTGCATCTGGGCTCAAGACCATCCAGCGCTCACTTCTTGAGGGTGCGGAGGATGACCAGTGTCCACCCCTCAGGTGCTGTGGGGCCTGAGATCCCTTTATCACCTAGGATGGGAGGGGCCGCACAGACACTCCACTGGACCACCGGGGGCTTGGCTGGTGGGCTACAGTCCTTTATCAGATACATGGTTTTCAAACATCTTGTGCCATTTTGGATGGTGGATTATCTTATTCCTTACTCCTTTTATACACAACTGTTTTTCATTTTGAGGAAGTCCAATTCATCTACTTTGTCTTTTGCTACTTGTGCTTTTGGTAGCAGATCTAAGAAATCATGACCACATCCAAGGTCATGAAGATTTACTCTCATGTTTTCGTCTACGAGCTTTATAATTTTGGTTCTTACATCTTGGCCTTTGGTCCATTTTGCGCTGATTTTGTATACGGGGTGGGGGGAGGTAAGGGTCCAACTTTATTCTTCTGCATGTGGGTATCCAGTCGTTCCAGAACCTGTGCTAACTGTTTGGGAGAAAATACGTGCAAATGATGCGACCAACAAGGGTCTAATTCTAAAATATACAAACAGCTCATACAACTCAAAAAAGAAAAAAAATCAAAAAATAGGCAGAAGGTCTAAATAGACATTTCTCCAAAGACGACATACAGATAGCCAATAGGCACATGAAAAGATGCTCCACACTGCTAATTATTAGAGAATGCAAATCAAAACTACAGTGAGTTATCACCTTATAGTGGTCAGAATGGCCATCATGAGAATGTCTATAAATAAATGCTGGAGGGGGTGTGGAGAAAAGGGAACCCTCCTACACTACTGGTGGGAATGTAAATTGATGCAGCCACTATGGAAAACAGTATGGAGGTTCCTCAAAAACTAAAAATAGAATTACCATATGAACCAGCAATCCCACTCCTGGGCACATATCCAGACAAAACTATAATTCGAAAAGATACATGCACCCCAGCATTCACAGCAGCACTATTCACAATAGCCAAGACATGGAAGCAACCTGAATGTCCCTCAACAGATGAATGGATATAGAAGATATGGTACATATATACAATGGAATATTACTCAGCCATAAAACAGAATGAAATAATGCCATTTGCAGCTACATGGATGGACCTAGAGATTATCATACAAAGAGAAGTCAGACAGAGAACGACAAATACCGTATGATATCACTTATATGTGGGTTATAAAATGAGACCCAAATGAACCTATCTACAGAACAAAAACAGACTCACAAATATAGAAAACAGACTTGTGGTTGTCAAGGGGAAGACAGGGGGGAGGGATGGATTGGGAGTTTGGGATTAGTAGATGCAAACTATTATATATAGGATGGATAAACAAGGTCTTACTGTACAGCACAAGGAACTATATTCAATACCCTGTAATAAACCATAATGGAAAAGAATATGAAAAACAATATGTATATATGTATGTATATATATATATGAATCACTTTGCTGTACAGCAGAAATTAACACAACATTGTAGGGCAACTATACTTCAATATCAATTAGTTTGAAGGCACTTTTATAAAGTAGGCCTTATGTCTCTTGTCCTTTCATCCTGGGACAAATGTATAACAGATAGAAACTAACCTGGATTACTCCAGGCTGAACTCATATCACACAGAACTTTAATTGTTGAGCAAACCATTAATACCAGTTACACCATGGGATGTCCTGATCCAATATCAAGTTTGTAAACCTTGTATCAAGCCTGCAGAATCCACTAAATTTGGAAATTCAAACTGAAATGAAGCCAACTATCCCATGACTTCTCCACAACTAGTTATACAACAAACAATTGGAAACCATATGCAATCAAATGAATGTAGACAGAAACAACTATAGCTTTCCTTTTTTTTCCTTTTAGTTGAAGACGGTATTTAAGGTGATGTCTTGGGCCATTTCAGGGTGTTACTCAATTTCCTGGGTATCTCCCATGCACACAGGAGGTACACATGTTAGTTAACTTGTTTGTGCAACTATATGAAGGTAGTTAATACCACAAAACTGTATACATAAAGTGAATTAAATGCTAAAGTCATGTTTTGTATTTTTAATGACAATGAAAAAAAAGTGTAGCGCTGATATATTTTACAAAAATGAACATTAAAAACATTCTTAGTGAAAAAAAGCCATACAGAAAAGGCCACCTAGATCCCATACTCATCTTGTCTGCTTCAAATCCATCAAGGTTGTCCAAATGAGGGGAAAACTCAGTAATGGTTCCAGAAAAAGAAAACTGGATCAGGATGGAAAAAGACATTTTCGTACAGTTGGGACAGCAGGTGAAAGCTGAAGTGCGGCTGAGTATTAAATTATAATGTGGACATCAGGATTTCCTCATTTAGGGGTTATGTGCTGGTTCCTTGGGCAAAACACACTGAGCATTTTGTGTGAAGTGGCAAATGTGAGTACTTTTTGCCATTATTGAAACTTTTCGGTACATTTTAAATTACTGGAAAGTAAATTACTTTTCTAGACAACCATGTCAGTACCATGCCAAAAAATCAGATAAGACAGCCATCAAATTTTGTTATAGAGGCCAAGACTTACCCAGACCAGATTCAACCAAAGTTGTGATACTTATTTCCCTTGTAGGAGTCTACATGGTATTAAGAGGCACCGTGGGAAGAGTATATTAGTAGCTACCATGTCTTGGGTCCTGTGGATTACCTGGGATGCAGTAGAAAGAGTGAGATTTTAGTATTACAGTTTTTCACATTACTTCAAAAAATATGTTAAAAATTAAATTTAGTAAAGTTGCAAAATATGGAATCAATATACACAAATCAGTTTTGTTTCTATACACTAATGATGAACCACCAGCTAGAAAAATTAAGAAAACAATCCCATTTACAATTCCATCAAAAAGAACAAACTGTATAGGAATAAATTTAACCAAGGACATGAAAGACCTATACTCAGAAAACTATAAAGCATTGATATAGACATTGAAGACACAATAGAAAACAATATTCCATGCTCATGCATCAGAAAAATTACTATTATTAAAATGTTTATTCTACCCAAAGCCATCAACAAACAGTGCCAGGAAAACTAGACACCAGATACCAAAGAACGACACTGGTCACCATCTACACTGCACATAAAACTAACTAAAAGCGCACAGTATTCCACATTAAACCCTTTCTCTCCTGAGGCCCCTGAAGATGCACCCCACCCACCCAGCAGTCAGCTGCACAGGAAGATTCTCCACACTTGCTCATTTTTTCCTCTTGTGGAGTCTCCTCACCAATGGTTCCTGAGAAAACCCAGCTCCTGTCAGTGTGGACAATGCCTCATGGTCCAGAAACCTAAGCCCTGACAGGAGACAAAGCTCCTGTCTGCTTCTCACAGAGCAAAGTCTGTGGGCAGGGTGCACCTGTGCCCCCAGGGTCAGACAGGTGGGTTCGGCGCCCCCCTGTGGGACGTCAGAAAAGTGCCGGGAGTGCCACATTCACAAACCCAGAGGCTCATCCAGGATGCAGTTCTGCTGTATATACTAAGTTTGGAAATCCAAATTGAAATGGAGCCAAGTATCTCACTGTATGTTCTCAAAAGATGGTTAAGGAACAATTCATTACAAACCATATGTAATGAAATGAATGTAGACACAAACTTTACAACTTAAACCAAAATTCACTCAAAATTGCCCATAGATAAATTTAAATTACCAAACTATAAAAATCCTAGAAAAAAAAAAAAGACAATCTACATGACCTTGGGTCTGGTGACCTTATTCAGAAAACCGGAAGACAAACCACAAACTGCAAGAAACTATTTCCAGAACACATATCTGATAAAGGATTTGCACTCAAATTATGCCAACAATGCCATTAAAATTTGGTAAAGATTGAAACACACACCTGGCCCTAGAAGATAAACAGGCAGTAAATAAGCATACAAGAATATACTCAAGGGAAGAGTAAGACGCGGAGATCACCTTCCTCCCCACAGATACATGAGAAATACATCTACACGTGGAACTGCTCCTACAGAACACCCACTGAACGCTGGCAGAAGACGTCAGACCTCCCAAAAGGCAAGAAAATCCCCACGTACTTGGGTAGGGCAAAAGAAAAAAGAAATAACAGAGACAAAAGAATAGGGACGGGACCTGCACCAGTGGGAGGGAGCTGTGAAGGAGGAAAGGTTTCCACACACTAGGAAGCCCCTTCGTGGGCAGAGACTGCGGGTAGCAGAGGGGGGAAGCTTCAGAGCCACGGAGGAGAGCGCAGCCACAGTGGTGCGGAGGGCAAAGCGGAGAGATTCCCGCACAGAGGAGCAGTGCCGACCAGCACTCACCAGCCCGAGAGGCTTGTCTGCTCAGCCGCCGGGGCGGGCGGGGGCTGGGAGCTGAGGCTCGGGCTTCGGTGCTAGCCGGGAGGGAGTCCGGGAAAAAGACTGCAGCTGCCGAAGAGGCAAGAGACTTTTTCTTGCCTCTGTTTCGCGGCGCGCAAGGAGAGGGGATTCAGAACGCCGCCTAAACGAGCTCCAGAGACGGGCGCGAGCCGCGGCTATCAGCGCGGATCCCACAGCAACAGGGACGCAGAGGGAAAAATGGAGAGATTCCCGCACAGAGGCTCGGCGCCGAGCAGCACTCACCAGCCCGAGAGGCTTGTCTGCTCACCCGCCGGGGCGGGTGGGGGCTGGGAGCTGAGGCGCGGGCTTAGGTCGGATCCCAGGGAGAGGACTGGGGTTGGCTGCGTGAACACAGCCTGAAGGGGCTAGCGCACCACAACTAACCGGGAGGGTGCCCGAGAAAAGGTCTGCAGCTGCCGAAGAGGCAGGAGACTTTTTCTTGCCTCTTTGTTTCGCGGCGTGCAAGGAGAGGGGATTCAGAGCGCCACTTAAACGAACTCCAGAGACGGGCGCGAGCCGCGGCTATCAGCGCGGACCCCAGAGACGGGCATGAGACGCTAAGGCTGCTGCTGCCGCCACCAAACAGCCTGTGGGCGAGCACGGGTCATTCTCCACACCGCCCCTCCCGGGAGCCTGTGCAGCCCGCCACGGCCAGGCTCCCGTAATCTAGGGACAACTTCCCCGGGAGAGCGCACGGCGCGCCTCAGGCTGCTGCAACGTCACGCCGGCTTCTGCCGCCGCAGGCTCGCCCCGCCTCCTCCATACCGCTCCCTCCCCCCGGCCTGACTGAGCCAGAGCCCCTGAATCAGCTGCTCCTTTAACCCCGTTCTGTCTGGGTGGGCAACAGACGCCCTCAGGCGACCTATATGCAGAGGCGAGTCCAAATCCAAAGCTGAACCCCGGGAGCTGTACGAACAAAGAAGAGAAAGGGAAATCTCTCCCAGCAGCCTCAGAAGCAGCGGATTAAAGCTCCACAAACAACTTGATGTGCCTGCATCTGTTGAATACCTGAATAGACAACGAATCATCCCAAATTTAGGAGGTGGACTTTGGGAGCAGGATATATTAACTTTTCCCCTTTTCCTTTTTTTGTGAGTGTATATGTGTATGCTTCTGGGTGAGATTTTGTCTGTATAGCTTTGCTCTCACCGTTAGTCCTAGGGTTAGGTCCGTCCATTTTTTTTTTTTTTTTTTACTTAAAAAAAAATTTTTTTTCCCCTAATAAATGTTTTCTTAATAATTTTTTCCTTATTTTCTATTTTTAAAAAAATTAAAAAAAATTTTAATAAGTTTTTTCAGTTTTTATTTTAAAAAATTAAAAAAAATTTTTTCTTAATAATTTTTTTCTTATTTTTAGTATAAAAAATTAATAAATCTATTTTTAAAAATTAAAAAATTTTTTCTTAATAAATTTATTCTTAATAATTTTTTTCTTATTTTTTATTATAATTGCTTTATTTTATTTTATTTTATCCTCTTTCTTTCTTTCTTTCCATTTTTTCTCCCTTTTATTCTGAGCCGTGTGGATGAAAGGCTCTTGGTGCTCCAGCCAGGCATCAGGGCTGTGCCTCTGAGGTGGGAGAGCCAACTTCAGGACACTGGTCCACAAGAGACCTCCCAGCTCCACGTAATACCAAACAGCGAAAATCTCTCACAGATCTCCATCTCAACATCAAGACCCAGCTTCACTCAACGACCAGCAAGCTACAGTGTTGGACACCCTATGCCAAACAACTAGCAAGACAGGAACACAGCCCCATCCATTAAGAGAGAGGCTGCCTAAAATCATAATAAGGCCACAGACACCCCAAAACACACCACCAGACGTGGACGAGCCCACCAGAAAGACAACATCCAGCCTCATCCACCAGAACACAGGCACTAGTTCCCTCCACCAGGAAACCTACACAACCCACTGAACCAACCTTAGCCACTGGGGACAGATACCAAAAACAACGGGAGCTACGAACCTGCAGCCTGTGAAAAGGAGACCCCAAACACAGTAAGATAAGCAAAATGAGAAGACAGAGAAACACACAGCAGATGAAGGAGCAGGGTCAAAACACACCAGACCTAACAAATGAAGAGGAAATAGGTAGTCTACCTGAAAAAGAATTCAGAATAATGATAGTAAGGATGATCCAAAATCTTGGAAATAGAATAGACAAAATGCAAGAAACATTTAACAAGGACGTAGAAGAACTAAAGAGGAACCAAGCAACGATGAAAAGCACAATAAATGAAATTAAAAATACTCTAGATGGGATCAATAGCAGAATAACTGAGGCAGAAGAACGGATAAGTGACCTGGAAGATAAAATGGTGGAAATAACTACTGCAGAGCAGAATAAAGAAAAAAGAATGAAAAGAACTGAGGACAGTCTCAGAGACCTCTGGGACAACATTAAACACACCAACATTCGAATTATAGGGGTCCCAGAAGAAGAAGAGAAAAAGAAAGGGACTGAGAAAATATTTGAAGAGATTATAATTGAAAACTTCCCTAATATGGGAAAGGAAATAGTTAATCAAGTCCTGGAAACACAGAGAGTCCCATACAGGATAAATCCAAGGAGAAACACACCAAGACACATATTAATCAAACTATCAAAAATTAAATATAAAGAAAACATATTAAAAGCAGCAAGGGAAAAACAACAAATAACACACAAGGGCATCCCCATAAGGTTAACAGCTGATCTTTCAGCAGAAACTCTGCAAGCCAGAAGGGAGTGGCAGGATATACTTAAAGTGATGAAGGAGAAAAACCTACAACCAAGATTACTCTACCCAGCAAGGATCTCATTCAGATTTGATGGAGAAATTAAAACCTTTACAGACAAGCAAAAGCTGAGAGAGTTCAGCACCACCAAACCAGCTTTACAACAAATGCTAAAGGAACTTCTCTAGGCAAGAAACACAAGAGAAGGAAAACACCTACAATAACAAACCCAAAACATTTAAGAAAATGGGAATAGGAACATACATATCGATAATTACCTTAAATGTAAATGGATTAAATGCTCCCACCAAAAGACACAGACTGGCTGAATGGATAAAAAAACAAGACCCATATATATGCTGTCTACAAGAGACCCACTTCAGACCTAGAGACACATACAGACTGAAAGTGAGGGGATGGAAAAAGATATTCCATGCAAATGGAAATCAAAAGAAAGCTGGAGTAGCAATTCTCATATCAGACAAAATAGACTTTAAAATAAAGACTATTACAAGAGACAAAGAAGGACACTATATAATGATCAAGGGATCGATCCAAGAGGAAGGTATAACAATTGTAAATATTTATGCACCCAACATAGGAGCACCTCAATACATAAGGCAAATACTAACAGCCATAAAAGGGGAAATCAAAAGTAACACAATCATAGTAGGGGACTTTAACACCCCACTTTCACCAATGGACAGATCATCCAAAATGAAAATAAATAAGGAAACACAAGCTTTAAATGATACATTAAACAAGATGGACTTAATTGATATTTATAGGACATTCCACCCAAAAACAACAGAATACACATTTTTCTCAAGTGCTCATGGAATATTCTCCAGGATAGATCATATCTTGGGTCACAAATCAAGCCTTGGTAAATTTAAAAAAATTGAAATCGTATCAAGTATCTTTTCCGACCACAACGCTATGAGACTAGATATCAATTACAGGAAAAGATCTGTGAAAAATACAAACACATGGAGGCTACACAATACACTACTTAATAACGAAGTGATCACTGAAGAAATCAAGGGGAAATCAAAAAACACCTAGAAACAAATGACAATGGAGACACGACGATCCAAAACCTATGGGATGCAGCAAAAGCAGTTCTAAGAGGGAAGTTTATAGCAATACAAGCCTACATCAAGAAACAGGAAACATCTCGAATAAACAACCTAACCTTGCACATAAAGCAATTAGAGAAAGAAGAACAAAAAACCCCAAAGCTAGCAGAAGGAAAGAAATCATAAAGATCAGATCAGAAATAAATGAAAAAGAAATGAAGAAAACAATAGCAAAAATCAATGAAACTAAAATCTGGTTCTTTGAGAAGATAAACAAAATTGATAAACCATTAGCCAGACTCATCAAGAGAAAAAGGGAGAAGACTCAAATTAATAGAATTAGAAATGAAAAAGGAGAAGTAACCACTGACACTGCAGAAATACAAACGATCATGAGAGATTACTACAAGCAACTCTATGCCAATAAAATGGACAACCTGGAAGAAATGGACAGATTCTTAGAAATGCACAACCTGCCGAGACTGAACCAGGAAGAAATAGAAAATATGAACAGACCAATCACAAGCACTGAAATTGAAACTGTGATTAAAAATCTTCCAACACACAAAAGCCCAGGACCAGATGGCTTCACAGGCGAATTCTATCAAACATTTAGAGAAGAGCTAACACCTATCCTTCTCAAACTCTTCCAAAATATTGCAGAGGGAGGAACACTCCCCAACTCATTCTACGAGGCCACCATCATCCTGATACCAAAACCAGACAAAGATGTCACAAAGAAAGAAAACTACAGGCCAATATCACTGATGAACATAGATGCAAAAATCCTCAACAAAATACTAGCAAACAGAATCCAACAGCACATTAAAAGGATCATACACCATGATCAAGTGGGGTTTATTCCAGGAATGCAAGGATTCTTCAATATACGCAAATCAATCAACGTGATACATCATATTAACAAATTGAAGGAGAAAAACCATATGATCATCTCAATAGATGCAGAGAAAGCTTTCGACAAAATTCAACACCCATTTATGATAAAAGTCCTGCAGAAAGTAGGCATAGAGGGCACTTTCCTCAACATAATAAAGGCCGTATATGACAAACCCACAGCCAACATTGTCCTCAATGGTGAAAAACTGAAACCATTTCCACTAAGATCAGGAACAAGACAAGGTTGCCCACTCTCACCACTATTATTCAACATAGTTTTGGAAGTGTTAGCCACAGCAATCAGAGAAGAAAATGAAATAAAAGGAATCCAAATCGGAAAAGAAGAAGTAAAGCTGTCACTGTTTACAGATGACATGATACTATACATAGAGAATCCAAAAGATGCTACCAGAAAACTACTAGAGCTAATCAATGAATTTGGTAATGTAGCAGGATACAAATTTAATGCACAGAAATCTCTTGCATTCCTGTATACTAATGATGAAAAATCTGAAAGTGAAATTAAGAAAACACTCCCGTTTACCATTGCAACAAAAAGAATAAAATATCTAGGAATAAACCTACCTAAGGAGACAAAAGACCTGTATGCAGAAAATTATAGGACACTGATGAAAGAAATTAAAGATGATACAAATAGATGGAGAGATATACCATGTTCTTGGATTGGAAGAATCAACATTGTGAAAATGACTCTGCTACCCAAAGCAATCTACAGATTCAATGCAATCCCTATCAAACTACCACTGGCATTTTTCACAGAACTAGAACAAAAAATTTCACAATTTGTATGGAAACACAAAAGACCCCGAATAGCCAAAGCAATCTTGAGAACGAAAATGGAGCTGGAGGAATCAGGCTCCCTGACTTCAGACTATATTACAAAGCTACAGTAATCAAGACAGTTTGGTACTGGCACAAAAACAGAAATATAGATCAATGGAACAGGATAGAAAGCCCAGAGATAAGCCCACGCACATATGGTCACCTTATCTTTGATAAAGGAGGCAAGCATATACAGTGGAGAAAAGACAGCCTCTTCAATAAGTGCTGCTGGGAAAATTGGACAGGTACATGTAAAAGTATGAAATTAGAACACTCCCTGACACCATACACAAAAATAAACTCAAAATGGATTAAAGACCTAAGTGTAAGGCCAGACACTATCAAACTCTTAGAGGAAAACATAGGCAGAACACTCTATGACATAAATCACAGCAAGATCCTTTTTGACCCAGCTCCTAGAGAAATGGAAATAAAAACACAAATAAACAAATGGGACCTAATGAAACTTAAAAGCTTTTGCACAGCAAAGGAAACCATAAACAAGACCAAAAGACAACCCTCAGAATGGGAGAAAATATTTGCAAATGAAGCAACGGACAAAGGATTAATCTCCAAGATTTACAAGCAGCTCATGCAGCTCAATAACAAAAAAACAAACAACCCAATCCAAAAATAGGCAGAAGACCTAAATAGACATTTCTCCAAAGAAGATATACAGATTGCCAACAGACACATGAAAGAATGCTCAACATCATTAATCATTAGAGAAATGCAAATCAAAACTACAATGAGGTATCATCTCACACCGGTCAGAATGGCCATCATCAAAAAATCTAGAAACAATAAATGCTGGAGAGGGTGTGGAGAAAAGGGAACACTCTTGCACTGTTGGTGGGAATGTAAATTGATACAGCCACTATGGAGAACAGTATGGAGGTTCCTTAAAAAACTAAAAATAGAACTACCATACGACCCAGCAATCCCACTACTGGGCATATACCCTGAGAAAACCATAATTCAGAAAGAGTCATGTACCAAAATATTCATTGCAGCCCTGTTTACAATAGCCAGGACATGGAAGCAACCTAGGTGTCCATCATCGGATGAATGGATAAAGAAGATGTGGCACATATATACAATGGAATATTACTCAGCCATAAAAAGAAATGAAATGGAGGTGTTTGTAATGAGGTGGATGGAGTTAGAGTCTGTCATACAGAGTGAAGTAAGTCAGAAAGAGAAAAAGAAATACAGTATGCTAACACATATATATGGAATCTAAGGGGGGAAAAAAAGGTCATGAAGAACCTAGTGGCAAGATGGGAATAAAGACACAGACCTACTAGAGAATGGACTTGAGGATATGGGGAGGGGGAGGGGTGAGATGTGACAGGGTGAGAGAGTGTCATGGACATATATACACTACCAAATGTAAAATAGATAGCTAGTGGGAAGCAGCCGCATAGCACAGGGAGATCAGCTAGGTGCTTTGTGACCACCTAGAGGGGTGGGATAGGGAGGGTGGGAGGGAGGGAGATGCAAGAGGGAAGAGATATGGGAACATATGTATATGTATAACTGATTCACTTTGTTATAAAGCAGAAGCTAACACACCATTGTAAAGCAATTATACTTCAATAAAGATGTTTAAAAAAAAAAAAAGAATATACTCAAGATGCTGGTGGAATGCATGTACAACCAACTTTGAAAGACAGTTTGGCAGTTTTTTCCAAATCTAAAATGTCTCACCTTCGGATCCAAGAAGTGTACCTCTTGTATTTAGACAACTGCTTAGAAAAACTGTGTTCAAACCGAAACTAGCATCAAGTAATGCACAGCAGCTCTATTCATAATGGCTAAAATCTTAAAGATATCAGGTGTCCTTCTGAAGATGAATTCATAAGCAAATTAGGGCACATACATGTCAAGGGGAGCAGAATACACCACCCCAAAATATGCCCATTTGACAAAAGGATTATTTTGCACTGATTAACTTAAGAAACAGCAGACCCAGGAGAATCTTTCAAAGCCAAGTAGAAAATGCCCTTTTAGGAGGTAAATTTACATTTATTAAGGATATCTCCATTTGTAAGGGTATGTCCCTCTCTGGACCAGGAATTGAATGATGACTAAATATCAAGAAAAGCTTGTTGGGACTTCCCTGCTGGTCCAGTGGTTAAGACTCCAGGCTCCCAATGCAGGGGACCAGGGTTCAATCCTGAACAAATAAGTAAATGTTTAAAAAAAAAAAAGCTTGTCAATGAAACAAGCCTGGTTGTAAATCTGTGTAACAACCATACCCTTGTTTACTGTGCTTTGCCTAATAACCTCCCTTAAATGGTTTCCTCCATTCCCTAACATCTTTCTTTTGTTCTCAGCAGAAGATAGCATTTAAGGTAATGGCTTGGGCCGTTTCAGGGAGTGACTCAGTTTTCCTGGGTATCTTTCAAGTATATGCATGGTACATATTAAACTTCCGATTTTTTTCTCCAGTTCGTCTCCTTTTCATTACAAGGGAGATCTCAATAAAGAACATAGGAGGGTAGAGGGAAAATTATTTTGTCTCTCATATACCTGCAATGCAATAGTATTCAGAGATATAAAGGAATGGACCATCAACCTGTGCAAAAAAAAAAAAAACATAGATGCATCTAACACTTACATTGCTAAGTGAAAGAATCCAGCCTGAAGTGCTACACACTGTATTACCTCATTTATATGACATTCTAAAAAAGGCAAAACTGACATGGTAAACAGTGTATGGAATATGTGGTTGAAATAGTCCATATGATAGTTTAGTGGTGAATACCTGTCACTATGCATTTGTCTACACCCACAGATTTTTACAACCCAACAAGTAATTTACAATCTATTCAAACTTAGCTACTTAGGATATGGGAGTGTCAAAGACTGGAATACAGAATGTAACAAAGAATCTAACTGATTCAGAAATGTATGAAAAAACTCACAGTTGGTGATGGGACAAAATGGGCTGACCTAAGTTAACTTTGGAAATGAGAAGACTCTGTAGGCCAAAGGCAAAATATGCCATACATACACAGTGGACTCTACGTTCTTTCCCATGAGAGGTAGTAGCTAACAGTACTGAAACTACTATGTCAGTAATCGAATGGAACAAGCAGTTAATTTAATAAATGACAATGGTAGAAGCCGGGTTTCTGACCACTGGGTGGGAAGTCACAGACAAACAAAGAGAGAAGGTTACAATATCCATGTCATAACAGATCAGGTTGGAGATACCAGTATAAACTATCTTTAGCCTAATAGAGATACACATAGTTCCACATGGAAATCTTTATAATTATGTATATATGCATAGGCTGGGATACATGCATACATTTCCACGCACTGTCAGCTGAGCATATTTAGCTCCCACGTGTAAGTTTTTAATACCATTCTCTAATAAAAGGAACAAGGGCTCTTTGAAGAAAGGGCTGATGCTAGGTCTGAGACAGTAAATATATGAAGCAGGATAATCTTAAAATATCAGAAAGTAAGGAAGTACCAAAAATTTTAAAAACCCACAAAAGAAAAATTATGTAAAATAAAAACAGGAGCAAATGGAAAAAGCTCTCAACAGCCAAAGCAAGAATTAAGTAAGCAGTCTAATAACGTAGTGCTGGATTATAACCAAAAGTTTACAGTAATTATTCACGTGTCCAAACTGGTAAAAATAAATTACATAGTTTTTGATGAATGGTGTTAAATAGAAATCTCCTATGCAGAAAGCTTCTAAACAATGTATATAGCCACTCAGCTGTCCATCAAGGATGTGAAGCTAACCCCTCTCTCCTCAAGTGTGGGTTCTGCATTATGACTTCCTCCTAAATAAGACACACAGGATGGACATGGGGAAAAAATTAACCTCACTGTGGGAACACTTGACAAACACTACTTCAGCTAGGTGACCAAAGTTAAGAATATAAGTGAGAAGTTTCCTTAAGAGCCTGTCCTCTTGATATACAGTGAAGAGGAAGCACTTCCCCTCTGTGGTCTGCTTTTTCAAAGCCAAGTCTAACCATGACAAAACCACCAAGCAAATCCCAGTGCCCGGCAGTCTACAAAATACCTGACCAGTCCTCCTCCACACTGTCAAGGTCATGGAGACAAGGAGAGTCTGAACAACTGTCGAAGCCCAGAAGAGACTAAACAGACATGATGACCCCATGTCCTCTGAGATCCTGGAACAAGGAAAGGTATAACAAAGGGAACATGAATAGGGACTTCACTTAATAATAAAGTATCAATATTTGTTCATTATTTGTCATGATTCTGTAGAAAATTAGACAGGAAAGATTAAAAGTCAAATAAGAGAAACCTACTGTAACAAACTGGAAATCTAGAGGAAAAGGGGGATTTCTTTGTAAAAACACATTACCAAAATGAACCCTAAATTAAGGAAAATACAAAAAGACCAATTAATCACTGAGGAACCTCTTCCCCATACTGGTTAGCCTATCACTGTTCCAGGGTTTCCCTCTCCCGGGACAGGGAAGGAACAGGGACAGAGTTGTTTGGCAGCTCCCCTAGTATCTGACCCCACCCAGTGTCTTCATCTCCCCCAGCCACGCCTACCCAGTGAGGACACCTGAGGAAGGATCAGGGATTATTGATTCAGATGTATCAACCAGGACTTTTTCTTTTCCCAGCGACTGGACACACTTACTGAAGTAAAATAAACTAGTATTTATTGTAAGGGTAGAAATAAATTAATACTTGCAAGTGACAAGTTGAAGAATGGGTTTGGACCTGGCAGGTCCAGTGGCTCACACTATCTCAGTGTGACCTTGCTTCTCTCCAAACCTTTGTCCTGCTCAGTGCCTTTGGGGGACCCCATTCACAGGCACAGGCTCTCTCTCTGCCCTTGGGCCAACAGCAATTCTAGGCTGACAACCATTCACCATCCATTTTCCGAGAAAGAGTTTCTCCTTTTCTTGGATTCCAAGAAAGTCATGGTTTTAAATGCCTTTGATCTGGCTTGGGTAGCATTCTCATCCTCGACCCATCACCAGAAGATGGAAAGTGGGACTGGCTAGATGTGGGCTGTAAACCCATCTTCGAGCTGGGTGGAACATGGGCTCATCCTTCTGCAACTGTTTGGACTGGAAGCAGGTGAGATGTAATTCCCAAAGGAAAACCGAGGCACTTGGGCCTGAGAACAGATGCTGGCTGGCAGAAAGCAACAGAGTCTAAGTCAATGACAGCTCACTGCACAGCACAGAATCTGACACAAAAGGAAGAAAGGGGTTTACTCAGGGTCAGGCGCTGCAGCTACTCATCCAGTGCTCTTACAGTCCTCCCAAGACTGCAAGAAGTTCTTTCACTTACTGACAAGTCAGGATCGTTGGTGGTGGTAAACTCAAGTCTCTTTCCTTGGGCATCAGGTCCTCACATCTCAGAGGCTGGCCCAGAACAGCCCATGTGCCCTCAGAAGACACACAGACCTCATTCCTGCCCCTGAGAGGTGGGAGCCCTTGAGTTATGCCATCTCCCTGGCCATATTAATTGCCCATCCCTGAACAACAATACTGCTCATTTTCCAGGTTCTTCTCTCTCCTTTACTAAGTGAAGAAACCAAATGCTAGGGTGGTAAGGAAACTCTTGTGCAATGAAGTAATGGGAGGCTCAAGAATTATTCCATGCCATGGAACCCATAATTGGCAGGCTTTCCAGAGGCCACATGGATGCATATGGCTCTCCAAGACAATGCAGCCTCAGTGTGAACCTCCCATTGGGAGGTCCAGGTGCTCCCATATCTTTGATTCTTAATGAATATGAATGTCAAAAGTTTCTAACGACTGAAAGGACAAAGGATTTCAGGGCCATGGTCTGCTGTAGGGTTGCTGTGTCAGGGACACACTCCAATGTTTAGAGGATTATTACTTCTCTTGGCAGCCTATGAGGCTGTGAGGGGGAGGCCTTTTTCTCAACCACATGGATGTTGGTAGTTGAAACTTCTCAAAGGAATGTCTACACTGCCCAGGTAGCTGTTGAATTGCCCGGCATCATGGTCAGCTCCGTAACTATACATGAGGGCCTGACAATGCCCAGGCTGGACTGAGCTAGAGGACCACAGATGCCTGCCTGGATAGTCAGAGGTCAAGGGCTGTCCTGCCTGAGGCTTGATCATCTACTCATGCCCACTCAGATGGGACAAAGGATGCCTCCAGTGCCAGGAGGGCCCCACCAGCCCTTAAGAAGGCAGCAGCTGGGGGCTGGCAGGTCACTGCACCCAGTCCTGCATAAATCCACACATGTCCACTGAGTGCCCTCCTGTCTGGGCTGTGCTGGAACCTGGGGCTGCCCAGGCAGAGTAGGGCCAGCATCACCCTTCCCAGGAAGGAGGGCAGAAGGAAACCATGCATGACTTCTGACACCCTCTCCAATCCTTGACAGAGGTTGAGTTGGATAAGAAACAACTTATCAAACAGTCCGAGACAAGAACAGACATTTCATTCTTCTTTCAGAGCCCAGGACTGAGGGAAGGGAGGCCAGAAAAACAGTTATTGACCTCAGCTCCCTGACTCTTGTTTGACCCTGGGCAAGTCCTATCCATTCTGGAGACTTCAAAGAGAAAGAGAGGGGAGGGCAATGAGGGCAAAGTGTGCTTAAACCTAACTCTAACCTTTACCCTAAGAACCCTAACCTCTAACCTTAACCCCCTAACAACCCTAACCTCTAACCTTAACCCCCTAACAACCCTAGCCCCAGAACCCTAGACCCTCGCCCCTGACCCCTAAACTCTAATCCCCGGCCCTGACCCTTTAACCACAACCCTCTACCATGACTCTCCAACAATGACCCATAACCCTAAACCGTGACCCCTGAACCCTCACACTGACTCAACCCCAGGCCTAAAGCCTGGTCTAGTGGGTACCGAGGGATGACTGTATGAACTCTCAAATAAACCAAGGAATTAAATCTTCCTGACCATGAATTTAGCAATGGTTTCTTAGATTTGACAGCAAAGCATAAGAAATGAAAGAAAAAAATAGATAACTTGGATTTCCTCAAAATTACAAACCTTTGTGCAACAAAAGAGGCTCTCCAGAAAGTAAAAAGACAGCCCACAGAATGGAAGATAATATTGGCACATTATATATCTGATAAGACTCTTTACCGAGAATATATCCAGGACTTTTACAACTCATCAACAAAAAGACAAACAATAAAATTTTTGAAACAGACAAATGACTTGCATGGACTGCTCTCCAGGCAAGACATACAAATGGTCAACAAGGACATGAAAAGATGTCAAACATCAGTAGTCATGATGAAAATGCAAATTAAAGCCACAATGTGATGCCCCTTCACACACACTAGAATAAAAATAAATTTTTAAATAAATTTTTAAATATATAAATAAAAATAACAAATGTTGGCAACAATGTAGAGAAATTAGAACCCTTAAAAGTTACTTGTGGAGATGTACAATGGTGTAGTCTATGTGTACAAAACTTTAGCATTTACTCAAAAATATAAAATATAATTACCATGTGGTTCAACAACTCCACTCCTAGATATATACCCAAAATATGGAAAACAGGTGTTCAAACAAAAACTTGTTCACCAATTATTCATAGCAGCACTGTTCACAATAGCCCAAGGTAGAAAAGATTTAAATGTCCATCAGCAGGTAAACGGATAAGCAAAATAAGGTAGATCCATAAGCTGCATTATTCTGTCATATAAAAGAATAAAGTAAAATTATACAGCCACTGTGGAATACTGTATGGTGGCTCCTCAAACCATGGAAAATGTATGATCCCTTGATTCTGCTCCAGGGTGTACACCCAAAATATTAGAAAGCAAGGACTGGAACAGATATCTGTACCCCATATTCATAGCAACATTATTCACAATTTCCAGCCAAAAGGTGGAAGCAACACAACACATCCTTCAACAGATGAATGGATAAGTACAGTGTAGTATATACACAATGGAATATGATTCAACCTTTAAAACTAAGGTAATTCTCACACATGCTACAATGTGGATGAACCTTGAAGTCATTATGCTAAGTGAAACAAGCCAGACACAAAAAGGACAAACGTTCTATGATTCCACGAGTATGAGGTATCCAGATAAGTCAAATTCAAAGACAAAGTAGAATAAGGTTGCCAGGGGTTGAGGTGAGTTAGTGTTTAATGCCTACGGTTTCATATGGGGAAAATATCTGGAGATGGATGGTGAGGATATTTTTACAACAATGTGAATGTAGTTAATGCCATAGAACTGTATACTTTAAAATGGTTTAAATGGGGCTTCCCTCGCGGCACAGTGGTTAAGAATCCGTCTGCCAATGCAGGGGACATGGGTTCAAGCGCTGGTCCTGGAAGATCCCACATGCCGTGGAGCAACTAAGCCCGTGTGCCACAACTACTGAGCCTGCGTTCTAGAGCCTGCGAGCCACAACTACTGAAGCCCGTGTGCCTAGAGCCCGTGCTCCACAACAAGAGAAGCCACCGCAACGAGAAGCCTGCACACAGCAATGAAGAGTAGCCCCCGCTCGCCGCAACTAGAGAAAGCCTGCACACAGCAACAAAGACACGACACAGCCAAAAAATAAAAAATAAAATAAAATTTTTAAAAAAGCTTTAAAAAATGGTTTAAATGGTAAATGTTATGTGTTTTTAATCACGATGGAAAAAATGAATGAAATAATCATCAATGTTACAAAGTGGATAAACACTGAAAACTTCCTAAGTGAAAGAAGCCATACAGAAAAACCACCCAGATCATGCTCATCTTGTACACTTTAAATCCAGCAAGGTTTTTAAAGTGAGGAAAAGCCCCAGTGATGGTTCCAAGAAAAGAAAACTGGATTCGAATGGAAAATACATTTCCACAAAGCTGGGGCAGCTGGTGAAAGTTGAAGCAGGTCTGGGGATAGGATTATAATGTGGAAACCATAATTATTCCTCATTTTGGGGTTATGTGCTGGTTCCCTGGGAGAGTGGCCCTCCCACTCTCACAGGGTAAAACAAACTGGAGTATTTTGTGAATGTGGAAAACTTGATACTGCTATTTGAAGTTTTTTATACACTTGAAATTTACTAGAAAATAAAGTGCTTATCAAAACAACCATGTCGTACCACGCCAGAAATACAGACATCAAACTTTTTTATAGAGGCCAAGCTCTACCCAGATCCAGCTCACCCACAGTGGTGATGCCAATCACCCTTGTAGGAGTCCACATACTACAAGAGGCACCATTGGAAGATTACATTGGGAGCCACTATGTCTTGGGTGCTGTGGATGACCTAGATGTAGTTGAAACAGTGGGATTTCTGAATTCTAGTTTTCCACATTCAACCACCAAAAAACTGTTGCAACTAAAAAATGAATTCAGTAAAGCTGCAGGCTACAAAAAAAAGAAAAATCAATGCACAAAAATCATTTGTGATTCTATACACTGATAATGAACCATCAGAAAAAGAATTTTTTAAACAAATCCCATTTACAATTGCATCCAAAAAGATAACTAGCAGTAAATTTAACCAAGGACGTGAAGGGCCTGCACACTGAAAACTGGAAGACACTGATAAAGGAAACTGAACAGACAAAAATAAATGGAAAGATACCCCGTGCTCATGGGTAAAAAGAATATTGTGAAAATACGCATTCTAAGGTGGGACTTCCCTGGCCGTCCAGGGGTTGGGAGTCTGCGCTCCCACTGCAGGGGGTGCGGGTTCGATCCCTGGCTGGGGAACTAAGATCCCGCATCCTGCATGCCACATGGTGTGGCCCAAAATTTTTTTTTTAATTTTAAAAAATATGAGTTCTAGCCAAATTAATGTACACATTCAACACAATCCCTACCAAAAGTCCAACGACATTTTCCATAGAAACAGAGCAAACAATCTTAAGATGTGTGTGGAACCACAAAGGACCCAGAAGAGCCAAAGCCACCCTGAGGAAGGAGAATGGGCTGGAGGCATCTCGCTCCCTGACTTCACACTTCATTACGAAGCTACAGTCCCAAAAAAGTGTGGAATTGGCACAAAAACAGGCGCACAGACCAGAGGAACACAGCAGAGAGCCCAGGAATCAACCTACAGGTATGTGATCAGTTAATTCACAAGCAAGGAGCCAAGAACATACACCAGGGAAAGGACAGTCCCCTCAATAAATGGTGCTGGGAAAACCAGACGCCACACGCCAAAGAACAACACTGCACTCTGTCTACACCACACACAAAAGCGGCCAAAAACCCAGTTTTCCACATCAAGCCCTTCCTCTCCTGGGTCCTCTGAAGACAGACACCCTCAGCGGTCAGCCACGCACAGGAACCTTCTCCCCACATTTCCTCACCTTTTCCCTCAGTGGTGTCACCTCCCGGCAGGTCCTGAGGACACCAGGCTCCTCTCAGCATGAACTGGACCCCACAGTGTCCCAAAGCTGAAGCTTCAGGGGGTCCTGAGGAGACTCGGCTTCTGTTAGTGTGGACTCGACCCCAGCTTGTCCTGAAGCCCGGCCGTCAGCGTGGACGCAACCCGCGTGTCCCAGAAGCCAAAGTCCCAGTGGGTCCTGAGGAGACAGGGCTCCTCTCAGCATGAACGTGAACAGCATGATCTGAACAGACATCCCGCCAAAAAAAGATATACAGATAGTAAACATCATACAGAAACAAGCTCAACGTCATATACCATTAGGGAATTACAAATTAAAATCATGAGATATCACAGCACACCTATTAGCACTGCTAAGCTCCAAAAATATGACAATACCAATTGCTAGAGGGTGAGGAACAAAAGGAGCTCTCCCTCGTAGCTGGGGGGAGGCATGTGCAGCCACTTTGTAAGACAATTTGGCAGTTTTTTCCAAAGCTAAACAAGTCTCACGTTGGGATCCAACAATCATGCTTCCAGTATTCAGGCAACTGCTTTGAAAATCTATGTCCAAATGCAAACAAGGATGCAATCATGCACAGCAGCACTTTCATAATGGCTAAAAACTTGAAGAAATCAGGATATCCTTCAAAAGATGAATGTATAAGCAAATTGGGGTAGATCCATGTCAAGGTGAGTAGAATATGCCACCCCAAAATATGTCTCTCTGGCATAAGGATTATTGGTCTGCTTTAAAAAAAAGGGGGGGGGCTTCCCTGGTGGCTCAGTGGTTAAGAGTCTGCCTGCCAATGCAGGCGACACGGGTTCGAGCCCTGGTCCGGGAAGATCCCACACGCCGCAGAGCAACAAAGCCCATGCTCCACAACTACTGAGCCTGTGCTCTAGAGCCCACGAGCCACAACTACTGACCCCGTGTGCCACAACTACTGAAGCCTGCACACCTAGAGCCTGTGCTCCACGACAAGAAAAGCCACAATGAGAAGCCCACACACTGCAAAGAAAAGAAGCCCCTGCTCGCCACAACCAGAGAAAAGCCTGCACGCAGCAATGAAGACCCAATGCAGCCAAAAATAAAATAATATATTCAAAAAAAAACTCAGAAAACTGAGATTGCTGTTTTATGAAAGACATTTACAATACAGAAGTCGCCATTTATAAGGGTATGTCCCTCTTTGCACCAAAAATAGAAGGATAATTAAATCTTAAGTAACTCTTTTCAATGGAGAAGTCCTGACTTAAATGTGCAAACAATCATACCCTTGTTTACTGTGCTTTGCATGATAACCTGCCATAAGTGGTCTTTCTCCCTTCCCCAGCATCTTTCTTCTGTTTTTAGCTGAAGAGGTATTTAAGGGGATGGTTTTGATCATTTCAGGGAGTGACTCAGTTTTCCTTGCTATCCCCCCTGTATTCAGAAGGTAGACATGTAATTAAACTTCTGCTTTTCTCCTGGTAATCTGTCTTTTATTACAGGGGCAGGGTGGCCTCAACCAAGAACCTGAAAAAGTAGAGGGAAAATTGTTTTTCCGCCCATACACATGCAGTGGAATGCTACTCAGCAGAAAGGAATGCAGCATCAGCCTATGGAAAGACATGGATAAATCCTCAGTATATACTGCTAAGTGAAAGCATCCAGGCTGAGGAGGCTGCACACAGTATGACCCATTGGTGACATTCTGGGAAAGGCAAAGCTACATAGATGATAAGCAGATCATGGGGTGGGGGGTTTGAAGTATTCCATGTGACATTCTAGGATGGATACCTGTCACTATGCATTTGTCTAAGCCCACAGATGTGTATAGCCCAAGGGGCCAATCATAATCTATTCAAATTTAGTTATTTAGAATGTAGGCATGTGTCAGGATGGAATACATAATGTGACAGAGTCTAACTGTGTTAGAAATATATGGAAACAACTCACTGTAGGGGATGGGATAAAAGGTGCTGACCTAAGTTACCTTTGGAAATGAATGGAATCTGTAGACTAAAGGCAAAATGGACCGTATATAAACAGTGGGCTTTATTTTACGAAGTTCTTTCCAGGGTGTAGTAGCTAACAACTCTGAAACCTCTGCACATGTAACCTGGAAAGGAGCAATGCATACATAAATGGCAGATGGTGGGAGCCAGGCTCCTCATTGTGGGAACGGGAAGTTACAGATAAGCAAGGGGAGAGCCTCTGCCCTCGTAAACCTGGATCTGGGCTTCCTGGGAGGATGCTGACTGGCCGGGGGAAACACACAGATCTTCACGCTGGGAAGACCCTGCAGACACAGGAACTTCACACCCCATCTTTCCACCCATACCTGCTGGAAACACTCAGTCCTCCATCATCAGTCAATTGCAGCGTTTAAGACATTCTCACCCCCAGGCAGATAAAGGAACATGAGGGTCTTGCTTACCCGTAAGCTGTCCCAGAATCCAGGCCCTGGGGGTGGAGCCAGGATGGGGGTGCCTGGGCTCCTGACCAGCAGGTGAGAGGAAGGAGGAAGACCAGTCCTGAGGACAGAGGTTCCCTCAAGTCTGTGAGCCCAGGAGCCCCGCTGGGATTCATTCCCAGTGCAGACATGGGCAGGGCCTGCAGTGGTTCTGTGTTCCCCCTGGGCCCCTTTGATGAAGCCATGGCAACACTGGGCCCAGACGTCTCCTGGCGATGTCTCAAACTCTGACCCAGCGGTTTTACAAAGGAACAAGAGAATGGAGCTGAGCCCCTGACAGCCACTCCTTTCTGGCTCTGAGTTGCTTCCAACAGGACCGCAATCACCTGCGCATAGTCTGCTGTGACCTACCTGCCCCCATTGGCCTTTCCTCTCCCTCCCTGCGATGAGTCCCGTGACATTTCCAGCCTGGACCCCTCTCCCAGGCCAGACGCCTCTGTCCAGTCACTGCACCCCCATCTCCCTTGGGGGCTAACAGGGCCCTCAGGGGACCGGGATCCTGCAGGTCCCCACACCCAGGAGCAGCCCCACCTTCCCAGGTTGCTGAGCCCAGGCACCGGGTGTAACCGAGCAGGACCCTACGGGGCCTTCCCAGGACAGACCCCTCCCCCACATCCTCTGCTGGAGCTCCTCTCTGAAGTACCTGGATAACAGCATCTGATGCACGCTTCCTGAGTTGTTTTACAGATGCTGAAACCACCACCAAATGGAAGAAATTAACTACCTGATGATCTTGAACAGGTAGCCCCGGAACTTCTGGTGCCTAAGAATTTATAATGTTAACCGCCTGTTACCTCACCATCAACCAGAGAATTGTGCACCAGCTGATCACATACCCTGCGAACCCCCTCCTTCACTTGGCCTTTAAAATTCCTTCACTGAAATCCTTCAGGGAGTTTGGGGTTTTAGAGCACAGGCCACCTGGCCTCCTGGTATTGGCACTTTTACAATTAAAGCTGCACTTCCCTTCACCACACCCAGTGTCAGTAGACTGGCTTTACTGCACTCGGGCAAGCGGACCCAAGTTTGGTTCGGTAACACTGGGGTCTCCCAGGCTCCCACTCTCCTTGTGCCCCACTGACTGTCATCTGCTCCTCCAGAGTCTTGTTGCAGCAAAAATAGAAATGAAGTTTTCCCTCCCCTGAGAACAAGGAAAACAAAGGGAACAGCGAATAGGCTAGAGAAGAAACATAATCTGGCCTGAAAGAGTTAATCACTCCTTCTTTTACTTTGTCACTAATTTGTAGTAACTAGATGTGTACTTTACAAAGCTAACCTCACTCCCTGACGCTATGTAATTTACATTCGGCACCCATCACCCCTAACTCTGTGTGAGTTACATCCCCTGCCTCTCACTCCCTAACCTTATTATGTCCAGCACTTACATTCTATACGCCCTTCATAACAAGTCACCCCCTATAGTTTTTGCATTTCAGAAACAAGGTCACCGGTCGATAAACCAGAGGCAAACAGACGCAATTACTAGACTGCCGGACCCCAATTACCGGGCAGCCTGATGCCAGCTATGACTGTTTTGAAATAATGCAAAGGAAAGGAGGACTGCAAGACCTTCACTACTTTGATCCTCATCCTATACCCCGGACTGCGAGAGCCCCACGTATAAAATATTCCCTGATTCTCAAGGAGGGGTGCCCAGTTCTTGAGGCGCTAGCTGGCTGTGTCTTCCCTGTTGTCTGGCAGAAGAATAAAGCCATCTCTCTCTTCCTCCAAAATCCCTGTCTCCGTATTTCTGTTTGGCCTCGGTGCACAGGGAAGCCGAGATTTCGACAACAGTCTGTGGCCAGTTCCCACACTAATTCACCTCTACACCCACAGCCCTGGCCCAAGCCCGATCTTGTGCCTGGTTCCTCCATCAGGCCCTGGCAAAACTCCCTGCCCACACGGTGCACCTCACATCCCACCCCAACGTGGTCTTTCTGAAGCATAAACGAGACTGTGACCCTCTCCCACCCCAACGTGGTCTTTCTGAAGCATAAACGAGACTGTGACTCTCTCCCACCTGTAATCCCCCAAATGTTTCCCCACTTCCACTAGGGTATCTGCTGGGAGAGACATCTGCCAAGGCCCTGAGAGTCCCCGGCATCCCCACGAGGCTGCTGGCTCCTGAGTTCCCTAACAATGAGCACCTCAGCAGGCCAGGAGACACGGCAGGAAACCCCAGAACTGCTCACCTCAGGAGGGGACTGGCACGGCCACTGCCTGATCAAACAGAGCAGAGAAGGGCTCCCCAGCTGGGACACAGACTCTGCACGAGTGGCCTCTCCCTGAGCCACTACATCACCTCGTGTGACTTGAGGGAAGGAAGGACCGAGGCACACTTGGCTCCTAAGGAGGATGGGATAGGCTCAGCTATGTCCCCCCAAATTTACATGCTGAATCCCTAACCCCCAGGACCCCAGGATGTGGCGGTATTTGGAGATGGGATTTTTAAAGAGGTGATCAAGGTAAAAATGAGGTCACTAGGGTGGATCCTAATCCAATAGGATTGGTGTCCTACAAGGAGAGATTAGGACACAGAGAGGCACAGGGCGAGACCACGTGACGACCTGGGGAGAAGATGGCTGGCTAAGCACCAAGTAGAGAGGCCTCAGGAGAAACCAGCCTGCACACACCTTGATCTCAGACAGCATCCAGGACTGGGAGATAGGCCTGTTATTCAAGTTGCCCAGTCTGTGGTATTTGTTATGGAGGTCCTGAGCAGACTCACACGCAGGGTAACTCAGGGCTCAGACTGGACAGAGCCCACTCTCCATCCCCCTGTACGTGAGTTACAGGATCCTCAGGATCTGAGGAGGGGGTCCCTGAGGAGAGGCACAAGATAGAAGATGCTAGGCATTAACATGACTGCATTCATGTTAAACGTGCCTGAAGTCCATTCACACGAGATGGTTTTGTCCTGTATGTACATCGGCACCTTCGGTCTGAACTGCAGATCTTTAGCTTCACCACCTCCACTGAGAGCATTAGCTTCACCTGCTGTGGACCGTCTCCTATAGGATTTCCAGAACCACAAAGCATCGAAGCTTCACAGGATCCAGAGTCTGTGCGCTAGCGTCTGGGCGACCCTCACAGCAGGGCCGCGCAGCTGCCCACCAGAACCCATTTCCCTTTTTCCTGTTCACAGCTACCCTGCACCTCCCAGCCTTCCCACTCCTTACAGCTAAGGCGTAGTGTCTCGTGTTACCAAGGGGAAGGGGTGGAGGTGGTGAGGGCCTTGGCCAGCTTGCATCCTAGGACGGAGGGCATGATGCCCACCTGGTCACCCCACCCTGCTGGTTGGAGCCCTCACCTGGAAGCAGGGAGGAGAAACAAGGGGGACAGAGCCTGGGACCTGACACCCACCTGCCCTGGACTCTCACAAGAAGGGGACAGAGACAGCTTGAGCTTCAGCCCAGTTTTGGGAGACACTTTGTTCCAGCAACAAACTTCTGCCTTAAAAGCCAAGGTGCTTTACAAACCCCTCCCCAGCTGTCACAGAAAGTCAGGCTTAATCTCATCACACTTTTCTCAAACCCCAGCTCACGGTGAGACCACCTCTCAGGTGATGGTGCTTCAGAGCAGCCCCTTTAAAAGATCCCTGGAGTTCAGCTCTCCCAGCCCTGCCTTCAGTTTAAGGGAGAAGTTTCCTTGACAACCTTGACAAACCTGCTCAGTTTCCTTGACAACCAAGCTTCACAATCTCCCAAACACTTCTCCTTCAAACATCCCTATTCTAGGCTTGATGAGCCTAAAATGACAGTGCTGTCATCATGTGCCAGGGAGTGACTCCTCCAAGCCCGTAGTTCCTGGTTACATGATGCTATTGATGATGAAATCCCAGAAGAGCCAGCTTTGCAAGGTAACCACTTCTGGACTCGGCACTGGGTCCCTTTCCACGGACAGCGTGGAGTGGCTGTTTCCACGGGGCCCGTGGTGGAAGAGCTCACCTAATGAAGCCAGGACTTCATCCCTTCCAGGTGATTCCAGGGTCCTCATTCTCCCCAGACCCCCACCCACATGGCTGCTGTCTGCGCCAGTCTATACGGGACCTTGGTAATCTCCTAAAATGAGGGTTATTTTATACACAGGTAATGGGTTGAATGCTGACCCCAAAAGATGTGCCCCCCAGAACACGTGAACAGGACCATATCTGGGAAAAGGGTCTTTGTATATGCAGTTAAGGATCTCGAGGTGAGGTCATCTTGGGTTAGGGTGGCCCTCAATCCAACTGAGAGAGTCCTTATGAGAAACAAAAGAGGAGAAACACAGAATTAGAGGAGAAGCCACGTGAAGACAGAGGCAGAGACGGGAGGGATGCAGCCACAGGCCTGGGGACGCCTGGAGCCCCCAGAAGCTGGAAAAGTCAGGAAGAACCCTATCCTGGAGGCTTTGGAGAGACTTCTGTCCTCCAACACCTTGATCTCAGATGTCTGGTCTCCAGGACTGGGGGAGGATGAATTCCTGTTGTTTTAAACCACCCATCTTGTGGTCATTTGTTACAGAAGCCACAGAACGGTCACACAGAGCCTGCTCTGTAGGATCCTGGAAGTGCGGGTCTCATTAAAGGCCAACAGAGGCTGGATTGTAGAGCGCTTAGAGTCAGCATTGGGCCCCCGAAATCCTAAAGCAGTGGCTGGACACTAGAACGTTGAGGGGTCAGTCAGAAGCCCAACCCTAAGGGTGCTGGCTGCACACGGTCTCCCCAGGTTTTTACACCTGTACATGCGTAAAATAAGTATTTCCATCCTGATTCAGGACCTCTGATATCACCGTTCACGTTGCTAATTAAGAACCCACTAGTTACACAGATGAAAACCCTATCAGGACACTTGCTCCAGTGGTAAACAATTCTGAAGTTGGTCACAGGTGGGGAATCGTCTCCCATGCAGCCAGCAGCCCCCACACAAGGAGCGTCCTCATTGCAAAGCTGGGGGACCGTGAGGAGGCGTCTCTGAGTAAACGTGAGCTGAGCCCCAGGCCAGCTGCTGCTGAACTTTTCCCACCCTTCCCAGGTAAAACACCTGAATGTATGCAAGGGCTTGAAAGCCTAGAGGAAGGGGCTTGGAGTCACACCAGCGACAACACGCAGGCCGAGTTTGTGCCTGCAGGCCAGGCAGGATGGTCCTGGCCCCGGGCACTCTTCTGGAAGCTTTCCATTTCCCTGCCTGAGGTACCCCTCCTGTCCCGGCCCCCACTGCTTTTTTCCTTCCTCACCTCTGCCCGGGTAGAAATTCCAGCAGCAGGTATGGGTGACACATCCTCTTCTTTAGCAGGTGGCAGCCCGGCAACTCCTGCAGAAAGTCCAGCAGAGCCCCACTCACACCGGGCCACCCATAGAGCCGTGGGCCCTACTCCCTCCCACCAGCCCAGCCCCGAGACTGCTGACGGGGCAGAGAATATGGTGTCAGGCACAGCTGCAGGGGCTTTTGCTGCCTGGAGGGGTGTTTATATTGACCTCAACCCAGGCACACCTGTGGAGGGCTGGCCGGCCGGGTCAGGCTGCCCGGGTCAGCCAATCCTCGCCCCTCAGGGGCTCAGAGTTGCAGAAAATGGGCCTTGCTGCACCGGCCAGGTCCAAGGAACAGGTGTAGGGTCCTGAGAGTCAGGATAGACAAGAGGCGGCAGCCCTGGCTTGTTTTCTAATCATTTTATCTGGTCCATGAGTGGGAGACAACTTCAAGAAGACCCTCTCCTAATGAGAGGAACCCAGGAGTCAGGGAGAGGAGGAGTAGTGGGTGGAGACAGAGGCCTGGTGCCCCGGCTGCAGTGGAAACCCCTGGAAGACCAGGCAGAGGGAGGCCACACAGAGTGAAGCCCAGGGTCACAGACCTGTCGGAGCTGCTGTTTGTTAGTTCAAGTCCTGCTCTGAGGTGCTCTGTGTCAGCTCTGAGCGACAGGTGAGCTGGGGGTGCTCTGCAATGAGGGCTATGTGCACGGTTCCTGTGTGCCCAGCCCTGCCGGGGTACCTGTCCAGGGGAGCTCCATATCCAGGGAGGGGCCTGCCCACGAGAACCCCGTGGGCTGCTGGGTACCTGCCCAGGTGAGCTCCATATCCTGGGAGGGGCCTGACCACGAGAGCCCCGTGGGCTGCTGGGTACCTGCTCAGGTGTGCTCCATATCCTGGGAGGGGCCTGACCACGAGAGCCCCGTGGGCTGCTGGGTACCTGCTCAGGTGCGCTCCATATCCTGGGAGGGGCCTGACCACGAGAGCACTGGGTGCTGGGAGGGGGGCATGTGTATGAGCGTCCTCTCTGAGCAGCCGGCACAGAGTTGCTTAGCAACTTCCCTGTGGGCGGTGCTGGGATGAAATGAGAACCAGGAGATGCTGCAGGCCCCATGAACCCCTGTCCATCCAGAGTGATGAGGTCAGTAGGTGGGTGTTGGCCACTGTGCTGCGTGAGGGAGGCCCCACGGGTTCCTCTTGTGTCTTCCGCCTGACACCATGGAGGTCTCCCCAGGACAGAGCAGACAGCCTGCCTGGGGCAGGTGGGAGCTCCTGGTGACACTGCAGGGGACATGAGAGGGACGGACCAGGCAGGAGGAGGTGGAAGCCCAGGCAGAGCCATGGGGCTCGGGGCCGAGGGGGCTTTTCTGGGTCTGAGCTGGGAGTGGACGTGCAGGTGGTGAGTGTGATCCAAGAAAGCTGTCCTGGTGACGTGAGGCTGAACCTGCGTCAGAGTGACAAGCCTTTCGGGTGATGCCAGAACACGATAGTGAGACGGATCCTGTTAGAAAAAGGTAAGTGAATCCCCCCAAGAGGAGGCTCTGTGAGCTGGTCCCGGGAGGGGGGTGAAGGGAACAGGCGTGGAACCTGCAGGGAGTGGGCAGTCCCCTTGGGCGGGCGGCGGGTGCAGACCCCACTCCGTGGTCCCACACCTGTGCTTCCGGCTGGATTACTTGGCTTCTCAGAGCCTCAGCTTCCCAGTCACTATCGGGTGATGGTAGCATGGATTGACTAGTAATTTCCTCAGAACAGGGTAGAAAGGGAAATGGAAAATGGACATTCCACAGAACACCGTCAGTATGGGAATCGCAGGCCCTGTTTCCCACAGGTCTGTCTTCAGGATCAGAAGAGCAAATCCGAGCAGACTTGCAGCAGAGCCTGGGGATGGGCTCCGTTTGGGTCCCCCGGTTTCCTGAATCTCGGAAGAAGCAGCTCCAGTGGGCAGTGGCAGGTTCATCCCACACCTGGAAGTATCCAGACCTCAAGGCCCAGCAGCCCCCGAACCCTGTGTCTGGGCCCCTGGGAGGCAGACAGGACAGGCCGGCGTCCTCCTCGGCCCTCTTCCTGCCCAGAACAGGTGAGGTCCAGGCCGTCAATAGGAAGAAGCAGGGATGGGGGTGTCCCATGTGGGAAGAGGACACGGAGCAGCTTGTGTACGTGGACGTCCACACCAGGAATGTGGGGCAGTGGGACGCGGGCACTGGGAGGGGCAGACGGTGGGCCTGAGGAAGCAGGGCGGGGCCGGGGGTCCCGAGGAGGGGGTGTGCGAGCTTTGCCTGTGCCAGGCCTCAGACTCCACGGGGCTTCCCTCCCCTGGTCACTGGGGAGGAGGAGCCGAGCAGCGTTGGTGGGGTGACCACTCGCGTCCCCAGGCCCTGCCAGCATCGGACCTTCAGGGTCGGGGTCGGGGAGCCTGAGGAGCGCAGGTCCAGCTGTGCCCACCAGGGAGGCCTGGAGGGGTCGGGCGGGAAGCACTGGTGTGGTCATCCCCTGTGCGGAAGCTCCCGAGCCAGTGTCCAGTGGGAGCTCTCACCTCGCACGTGGGTTTCATGTCCACAGCTCAGATCACCTTCTAGCCGCTTGGTTTGTTTTCCAGACACAAAGTCCTAATATCTCCTATGTCCCCTGCCTGTGAAAAGGTGCGTCTGATCTGGCACCAGATGCTGCCCCTGGTCCCTCCTGACTGGACGCCCAGCAGCCAGTGTCACCGCGTCATGACTGTCAGGGGGTGTCAGGCATGGGGGGACGAGAGCACACGGTCCAGGCCCACGAGGGTCCGTGCCGTCCACGGAGCCGGTGCTGTGGCTGTACGTGTGCCATGCCCCCACCCCACAGGCAGAGACCACCGTCCCCTTACAGACTGTTACCAAGTGAAGTCACATGGACCCTGCTCGGGCCCTCGCCTGGCGAGGTGCTCTGCCTCAGCAGGGAAGGTTTCCTTTTTCCATGTGGGTTCAAGTAGGCAAATAACAAAACCAAAGCTGAGACCACCACAGCACAGGCTCTGTTCAGTGGCCAAAGAATGGAGAAATGGGAACGAAGTTCACAGACCAACTTCTCGCCCTCCTGGAGAGAGTGGTTTAATTTTAAATAGTAAAGACAAAGGGAGGAGGAGTGAGGCTAATGATAGGGATGAAGAGGCCTTCCGGGGAAGGGGCAGGGCTTTTCCCAAGCGAGTGGGGTACCACCTCCTTTCACTCGTCTTTGGTCCTTCATGTCCAGTCATGGCCGCCAGTAGGTGTGTCACTTAATATGCTGATATAGTAAATTCAACATGTGATGAGACTCAGGGTCTGTTGGAGGTCACATTCGTTGCCATCTTGGTCCCAGCTGGTTCCATCTGTTTGTTTGTTTGTAGCTTCCTTTCTTATCTCTGGACCCCTTAACTTAAATACTTAGGTGAACTCCTGCTGAAGTTGGGGGTGGAGGACAGCCCTGTGAAAGGTGGGTCCACGGGTTCTAAGCAGGGCCTGGAGCAGCTCTGACAACAAGAGGAGGAGGCTGAGACGGGCGGTCAGTCTGACGCCCGCACTGGGGCCTGTGGTCAGCATGCGGAGGTGGTCAGCTGGGGCAAGTGTCAGGGAATGTTCTCGGTGTTTACACAGAAGATGTGAACGTGGGCCCAGATGCAGAGCTGCCTGCAGACGCTGCTACAGAACCCCCTGGTTCTTTCCTGAGAAAACTGGTGGGGGGCATTCAGGCAACAGGCCAAACTGCTTGCTCTGGACGTTCTTGTGGGGAAGTGGGGACTTAGCAACAGGGGCTCAGCCCACATAACCCCAGAAGCCCTCCCAGGACAGCCCCAGAACCGCTTCTGGAATGGCAAGGAGAAGTGGGTCTTCCACCTACTAGACGTGGAGGAAAGGGCTGGGGTTTGCAGGGCCGCCCTCACCTTCAGGGACTGGCTGGGAGGCTCACAGGACCCAGCACATGCTTGTGGCTTGTGTGCTCACAGCTGAGATGGGGCACAGCACGCAGTAGGGATGCACGGGAGGGAGGGCCCCTGCTCCGGTCACCTCATGACCCTTCATGCCCACTCCTTCCCTCGAGGGTCTCTAGGATGTCTCTTCCCCCAGCGACGAAGGGCAGAACCATGACAGTTACCCCCACCCCCGTCCCCCCAGGGAGGCTCATTAGAGACTTGGCACCCGGCTGGGGGCTGGTCACGTGGTGTTGTCTGCCCTCACCCTCCAAAATGCCAGTGTCCAGAAGGGGAGCCGGGGCTCAGCATGAACCACATGGTTTGTGCAAACAGCACAAGCGCAGGGAGCTGCCCCTAAAGGGAGGAGGGAGGGTTTAGATCAGGGAAGGGAGCTGCTCACCAGCTGCATTAGCTTCCTGGGGCAGCTGTAATAAACGACCACAAACGGAGGCTCAGAGCAACAGAAACCTGTCCTCTCTCAGTCCTGGAAACCAGACGTCTGAGGTCAAGGTGTCCCAGGGCCGCTCTCCCTCCGGAGGCTCCAGGGGAGGGTCCTGCCTGCCTCTTCCAGCTTCTGGGGGCTCCAGGCATCCCTGGGCTTGTGGCCGAATTCCTCCCGTCTCTACCTCCGTCTTCACATGGTGTCTCCTGTGTGTCTGTGTCTCTCCACTTGTCTCTTAGAAGGACACTGTCACTGATTTAGGGCCACCCTGATCCAGGATGACCTCATCTTCAGATCCGTAACTAATTATACCTGAAAAGACCCTACTTCCAAATAAGGTTCCATTCTCAGATTCTGGGGGGCATGACGTGGACATAACTTCTGGGGGACCCCCATTCAACCCACTATAGCACCCAGTTCCCAGATGCCAGCCGATCTTCCTCAGGACAGCATCAGGCTGGTGATGTTCTGTCTTTCTGCACGGAGTTGCCTCTTGTTTCTGGTGGTAACAGTGAGGTTGGGTGGGGAGCACTTCCGGCTGACCTCCCGGTCATTCCAGGGACCACGCTGACGTGTCCTTCCCGGGAGAGTGCGAGCACGGCCAGGGCTCCCTGTGAACACTCCACACTGACCGCTCGGTGGTCAGACACCTGCATGGGCTGGACCGGTCCCTGGACCTCTGCACCTTCTACCACATCCACAGCCTGGTGGACTCTGTGTGGGCCTATGACCAGGAGTTGGGGACCGGCAGGATGGGTGGGAGCCCTCCTGCCTGCCACGTGGCCTCCAGCCCACCACAGACCCTCCAGTCCTGCCATGGACACCCCCATCGCATTAACCCCCAAGAGGGCTTCTGGGAGGGGTGAGAATTCGACCATGAAGAAGACAGGGCAGGCCCTAACTGCAACAGGTGAAGGCAAGGACTGGGGGTGTTTGGCTATTTGTCCCCCAAAGACCTAGGATGTGGGCTCTGACTTGATGGGTCCACCTCCACCTGGGCTCACCTGGGGGGTTGCTGCAGGAAGAGCGTGTCCTTGGGTGATTTTCCAACTCTCCCCACATCAGCCTCACCCCCTGGGCCCCCCTGACCCCATTAATAGTCTTTAAATAGTGTCTCTCATCCATCAGGCCTACGTGGGAGATTTTAATATTGTGTGGGAGTCCAGTGACCAGGGCCCATGTGTCCTGTGTGTCTCGGGAGGGGAGGGAGTCTCGCTCTCACATTCCTGCCCCAGTGCACCTGGGGTCGGGGACAGCAGACCCAGGCTTTGTTCTGGCAGAAGCTCCCTTTCTGTGAACAAGTCTTCCCCCAATCCCATTATCCTCACTGGAGGCTCAGGAGGCCACAGCATCGGGGCACCTCCAGCACCAGGACTCCACCCTAGGGAATTTCTCAAGAGCAAGGACCAGGCCTGGAGGCGGAGGGGAGGAGGGAGCCAGCCTCTTCAGGATCCCCGGGGCTAGGATGCCTCCTACCCAGGAGGGCCTTGGACTCAGTTTAACTTCCATCTGGGGTCTCCTACCCTCCCCTGGTAGAGGGGCCCTTCAGATTCCAGGGCCCCAAGATCCTCCCCACTGACTTCTGACCCCACCTGCAGAGTCGGGGACCCAGAGACCCCCTCCCCGGCTTCTTTTTTCTTGGAGGCTCCCAGAATTCCCTGAAGATGTTATACTCAGGGTTCATTATGCTGAAGGATGCAAGTTAAAATCAGCAAGGATGGGGGGATGAGCAAGGTCCACCTTCCTCGGCTGTGGCAGCCCAGGGAAGCCCACCTGAGTCCTGAAGTGCAGGGTTTATTGGGGTCTGTCACGTCAATGTGGGGACCACCATGTGCCTGACCTTGGCCTCCAGCCCCCGGGGGCAACTCAGGAAGCCCCACCGTGTATCACGCCGTCAGCACAGACCAGCCTGGAGCGAGGCCCATGGAGCATGGACACTCCCAAAAGACTCAAGGTGACCTCCTAGAGCCAGGAGCAGAGGCCCGGCCTCTCTGTGGGCTGGTGAACCCACACCACACAGGCCCTGGTGCAGTGCCCGTTCCGTGTGGTCAGCATGGGTGCACGCGGATCAGCCAGTGTCTGTGTGTCTCAGCCTGTGACCGCTGACCACACTGTCCTGCTCTGCTTCCAAGAACGAGGCCAATGGAGGGACAACGTGTGTGGGAACAAAGCCGGGTCATGGTCAGGCTGGGTGAGAAAGGGTCCAAGGAGTGAGAACCCGGCTGCCCTTGCCTGGTGAGCTGAGAGCTGACGTTCGCCCTGTGGTCAGTCCATCTCCCCACATCCCGAGGTAGAGCTGCCTTTCCTGCACCCTGGGGCAGGGTCATGCCTGTGTATACAGCAGGATGCACAGCAGTGCACGCAGCAGGCCTGATGCCTGCCCTTGCCATGTAGTCAGGGGCTTGGTGAGGGTGGAACATCCCGACAGGACGTGGGCCGACCCCGGGGAGGATGTAGGGGTGAAGTGTTTGGGAGCCTCTGGAGGGAACCCTCACCTGTCTGCACAGGTGGATTGAGGACACAGACCAAGGGTGGGAAGGCGGGCAGCCCAGTCCTGGGTCATCCCTGAGGCTGGAGGAGGGGTGTGGAGCATGGGGTGATGGCGGTGGGGATGAGGGGCTGATCGCCGGACAGTGTGGAGACAGATCATTCGAGGCAGCAGGGAAGGTGGAAGACTGTGCCCAATGGCAGGACGGAGAGACCAGCAGGCGGCGCTGCAGGCGCAGGTAGCAGGGCTGCTCCCTGCAGGGCGGCGCCAGAGCCCCGCACCACTGGAAACCATGGGGTGTCCGGACAGAACCCCAGAGGATGGGGGGCCAAATGGGCGGGAAGAGTTTGGAAAAGTCACCTTATCTCCACATGTCCTGGGGGAGGGTTCCCTGCTCCAGCCTCTTTCCTTAGAGTCTCCCCACCTGGGGAAGTCATCACACTCAACAGCTGGTCGTGCAAGGCTTGGAATTCGTCGGGAGGCTGAAAGGGAAAAGGGGGGAAGGAATGAGAAATAAGCTCTCTGTATTTGGACAGCACATGACACTCTAATTTCCAATCAGGAAGAGGAATTTCCTAAAGGCTCAGGCTGCCCCTGTAACCAGAATGGGGCTTGAAGCAATCCTGCCACTTTGTGGACGGTTTCAGAAACAAGTTGAAGACACTTGCTCAGGGGCACTGCAATCCACAATGCCTGCAAAGTTGTAAGTGACAACTATTGTAGAAAAATGTCTTGGGGTAAGTAACTGAAAAGAACTTGAAAACAAGGCAGAATTGCAGGAACCGGATTGCAAGAGGTAGATTGGACTTGCCGTTAAAGCACATGAAAGCTGCTCAATATTGCTTATGATTCAGTTGGCCAAAAAGGGTGTACAGTTTGAAACCCATACGACCTTTGTGGCCAAGCAAACATGCGGGAAACACAAATCAACACGACAAAGATGTAGCACTTTGCCCCAGTCAGAATGGCCAACCTCACAAAGTGTAAAAACAACAAATGGAGGAGAGGATGTGGAGAAAATGGAACCCTGCTACGCTGTTGGTGGGAATGTCAATTGCTAACAGCCACACTGGAGAAGGGTATGATGTTTCCTAAAAATTCTAAAAAATAGAGCTACAGGGACTTCCTGGTGGTTCAGACATTAAGACTCCAACTGCCAAGGCAGAGGACACGGGGTCGAGCCCAAGTCCAGAAAGATAACACATGCCACGGAGCAACTAAACCAATGCACCACAACTACTGAGCCTGTGCTCTAGAGCCCGTGAGCCACAACTACTGAAGCCTGGCGCCTAAAGCCAGTGCACCACAAGACGAGAAGCCATGGCAATGAGAAGCCCACACACTTCAATGAAGAGTAGCCCCAACTTCCTGCAACTAGAGAAACCCCACACGAAATAAGGAAGACCCAACACAGGCAAAATTAATTACTTAATTAATTAAAAAACAATAGAGTTACAGAGCATACGGCACTACCACTCCTGGGGATATATTTTGGGATAACCATAAATCAACAGGACACAGGAACTTCAACTATTACTGCAGCACTTTTGCAGGATCCTCGACTTGGAAACAATATAAATGTCCTTGGAAGGAAAAAATGGATAAAGACGATATGGTACTTATGTACAATGGAATAGTACTCAGCCATGAAATCAATGAAATAAGGCCAGTTGCAGCAACTCGAGTGGATTTAGATAAGATCATTCTAAGTGACAAAAGTCAGACACAAAAAGACACTTAGCACAAGATACTATTTATAGGTGGAATATAAAATAGATACACATGAACTAAATTACAAAACAGAAACAGGGTCACATATTTACAAAACACACTTATGGCTGATAAAGTGGAAAGGTGGGGTGGGGTGAGACATAAACCAGAGGGTTGAAATTAACACAGATACCGTTCCAAAGATGAAATAGGTATTCGACAAAATCTACTCTACAGCTCAAGAAGTGGACTCAGCACACTCTAGTCACCAGAAAAGAATATATACGATGGGTAAGAATCTTAAAAGAATTTACGGATGTCTCTCTGTAAGTGAAACAAGTGGATGTGCAGCAGCAAGAAAGACAGCGTCGAAAATCACCATTACCAAATGATAAAAATAAATTTAAAAAAAAACAAAAAAAAGACACAGAAAGAAAATGTTACAAAATCCGTTCAGGGGACGTGATGCAACCTACATTGACCACATTTAGACCCACAGCTGGATGAGACAAAAGGCGGGACACTCCTGGGGCTGAGAGGATTGGTGAGGTTTGGTGAGCTAATGTAGAACCTTTAAAGTAATATTGTGTGGTACCCATTCCATGGGACCCAAATCTCCAGGGTCAAGGGCATCTTCCTACAGCGAAAACATGCATGGACAACCCAGAGGATGGTACCCGTGTGATCGGGAAAGGTTACTACAACGCACGTAATTCTCCTCTCCTGATGCTGGGGTTCGCCATTCCAGCCACTTTACTACCAATCTCCCAAAGGGAGACTCAGCACCTTTAAACTCCTGTTTCGTACAGGTTGAAATTTGTCCTGAGGAAGAACGGGAAGAGGGGGAACCAACGAGAGACTACCTCTAGGTGTTGGGACAGGCACAGGTCACTCTATTTTCCCATCAGGAAGAAGAATGAACCACAGCATCAGCCGGCCCCCCGGAACCAGAATAGGGTATGAAGCAATACTGTGCTTTTGCGGCAGCACCAAAAAAGCGAGTTGACAAATGGAGCTCAGGGGCATGGCAATTCACAAACCTGCAGAGTTATAAATGATAACTCCCGCCCACAAATATATTGACGGAAGGCAACGAAGAGGATTTCAAAGCAAGGCAGAATTGCAGGAAACAGATTTTAGGAGGTAGATTCGAATCACCTTTAAAGCACATGAAAAGCGGCAAAACGTTGACAATGATGCCCTTGGCCAAAAAGGGCGTATACGTTTTTTCCTGAATATATTCAGGAAAAAACGCATACGCCCTTTTTGGCCAACCAAGCAAGCCAGAAAGGCAAATCAGCGCTACAAAGAAGTCTCACTTGCCATCGGTCAAAAGGGCCATGCTGAAAAAAGTGTAAAAACCAGAAAAGCAGGACAGGCCATGGAGACATGGGAGCCTTGCTACGCTGATGGGCGGGATGTAAATTGCCAACAGCCAGTCTGGAGAAGTGTACGGTGTGTCCTGAAACATGTAATAAACACAGCTTAGAGAGCATAGGGCACTTCCACTCATGGGCGTATAAATTGGGAAAACTAAACATCAACAAGGCACAGGCACCCCAAAGTTTAGGGCTGCCCTGTTTCCAAGAACCTCCACGTCGGTACACCTTAAATATCCCAAGAAAGAGAAAAATGGATAAAGAAGTTGTGGTACTTAGGCACAATGGAATATCACTCAGCCATGAAATCAATGTCATAAGGCTAGTTAGCAGCATGAGGAGTAGATTTAGGGACGATGATTCTAAGTGAAATAAGTCACACAGAAAAACACACTTATCCTAAGATATCGCTTATAGAGGGAATGTCAAAATCGCTACACTTGAACTGAATTACAAAACAGAACAGAGTCACACCTTTAGAAGACACACTATGGCTGCTTAACGGGAAAGGTGAGGTGGGGTGATGCATAAAACAAGGGTTTGTAATTAGCTCAGAGACCGTTTCATAAGCCAAATATGTAATAGACAAGACCTACTCCCTGCTCAGTGAACTGGACTCAACACCCTCTAGTCACCGCACAACAATATATCTGACTAGTAAGAATCTGAAAACCTATGTATTGATATCTCTCTGTAAGTGAATCAAGAGGGTGTAAAGCGGCATAAACACAGCAGGGAAAAGCAGCCAAGACCCATTCTAAACATAAATTACTTAAAAGAACCCACAAAACAAAGACAGTGAAAGAGAGAGAAATTCTTACAAAATCCGTTCAGGGGCTCTGATGCAACCTGGATTGACCATATCTAGACCCACAGCTGGATGAGACATAAGGCTGGACACTCTTGGGGCTGAGAGGATTGGTGAGGTTGGGTGAGCAAATGCAGACCCTTTAAAGTAATACCGCGTGGTACCCACCCCATGGGTCCCAAATCTCCAGGTTCAAGGGCATCTTCCTACATCGAAAACATGCATGGGAAACCCAGATGATGGTACACCGTGTGATCGGGAAAGGTTTCTAAAACGCACCTCATTTCTCCTCTCCTTGTGCTCGGGTTCGCCATTCCAGCCGCTTGACTAAACATCTCCCTACTTGGAGAATCAGCACCTTCAACCTCCTGTTTCGTACAGGTTGCAATTTGTCCTGAGCATGAACGGGAAGAGGGGGAACCAACGAGAGACTAGCCTTAGGTGTTGGGACAGGCACAGGTCACTCCATTTTCCCATCAGGAAGAAGAATGAACCACAGGCTCAGCCTGCCCCCCGGAACCAGAATAGGGCCTGAAGCAATCCTGCGCTTTTGCGGCCGGCTCCCAAAAAAGCGAGTTGACAAATGGAGCTCAGGGGCACTGCAATTCACAAACCTGCAGAGTTATAAATGATAACTCCCGTCCACAAATATATTGACGGAAGGCAACGAAGAGGACTTGAAAGCAAGGCAGAATTGCAGGAAACAGATTTCAGGAGGTAGATTCGACTCGCCTGTAAAGCACGTGAAAAGCCGCAAAACGTTGACAATCATGCCCTTGGCCAAAAAGGGCGTATGCGTTTTTTCCTGAATATATTCAGGAAAAAACGCATACGCCCTTTTTGGCCAACCAAGCAAGCCGGAAGGGCAAATCAGCGCTACAAAGAAGTCTCGCTTGCCATCGGTCCAAAGGGCCATGCTGAAAAAAGTGTAAAAACCAGAAAAGCAGGACAGGCCATGGAGACATGGGAGCCTTGCTACGCTGATGGGCGGGATGTAAATTGCCAACAGCCACTCTGGAAAAGTGTACAGTGTGTCCTGAAAAATATAATAAACACAGCTTAGAGAGCATAGGGCACTTCCACTCATGGGCATATAAATTGGGAAAACAAAACATCAACAAGACACAGGCACCCCAAAGTTTAGGGCTGCTCTGTTTCAATGAACCTCCACGTCGGTACACCTTAAATATCCCAGGAAAGAGAAAAATGGATAAAGAAGTTGTGGTACTTAGGCACAATGGAATATCACTCAGCCATGAAATCAATGTCATAAGGCTAGTTAGCAGCATGAGGAGTGGATTTAGGGATGATGATTCTAAGTGAAATAAGTCACACAGAAAAAGACACTTATCCTAAGATATCGCTTATAGAGGGAATGTCAAAATCGCTACACTTGAACTGAATTACAAAACAGAACAGAGTCACACCTTTAGAAGACACACTATGGCTGCTTAACGGGAAAGGTGAGGTGGGGTGATGCATAAAACAAGGGTTTGTAATTAGCTCAGAGACCGTTCCATAAGCCAAATATGTAATAGACAAGACCTACTCCCTGCTCAGTGAACTGGACTCAACACCCCCTAGTCACCGCACAACAATATATCTGACTAGTAAGAATCTGAAAACCTATGTATTGATATCTCTCTGTAAGTGAATCAAGAGGGTGTAAAGCGGCATAAACACAGCAGGGAAAAGCAGCCAAGACCCATTCTAAACATAAATTACTTAAAAGAACCCACAAAACAAAGACAGTGAAAGAGAGAGAAATTCTTACAAAATCCGTTCAGGGGCTCTGATGCCACCTGGATTGACCATATCTAGACCCACAGCTGGATGAGACATAAGGCTGGACACTCTTGGGGCTGAGAGGATTGGTGAGGTTGGGTGAGCAAACGCAGACCCTTTAAAGTAATACCGCGGGGAACCCACCCCATGGGTCCCAAATCTCCAGGTTCAAGGGCATCTTCCTACATCGAAAACATGCATGGGAAACCCAGATGATGGTACACCGTGTGATCGGGAAAGGTTTCTAAAACGCACCTCATTTCTCCTCTCCTTGTGCTCGGGTTCGCCATTCCAGCCGCTTGACTAAACATCTCCCTACTTGGAGAATCAGCACCTTCAACCTCCTGTTTCGTACAGGTTGCAATTTGTCCTGAGCATGAACGGGAAGAGGGGGAACCAACGAGAGACTAGCCTTAGGTGTTGGGACAGGCACAGGTCACTCCATTTTCCCATCAGGAAGAAGAATGAACCACAGGCTCAGCCTGCCCCCTGGAACCAGAATAGGGCCTGAAGCAATCCTGCGCTTTTGCGGCCGGCTCCCAAAAAAGCGAGTTGACAAATGGAGCTCAGGGGCACTGCAATTCACAAACCTGCAGAGTTATAAATGATAACTCCCGTCCCCAAATATATTGATGGAAGGCAACGAAGAGGACTTGAAAGCAAGGCAGAATTGCAGGAAACAGATTTCAGGAGGTAGATTCGACTCGCCTGTAAAGCACGTGAAAAGCCGCAAAACGTTGACAATGATGCCCTTGGCCAAAAAGGGCGTATGCGTTTTTTCCTGAATATATTCAGGAAAAAACGCATACGCCCTTTTTGGCCAACCAAGCAAGCCGCAAAGGCAAATCAGCGCTACAAAGAAGTCTCGCTTGCCCTCGGTCAAAAGGGCCATGCTGAAAAATGTGTAAAAACCAGAAAAGCAGGACAGGCCATGGAGACATGGGAGCCTTGCTACGCTGATGGGCAGGAAGTAAATTGCCAACAGCCACTCTGGAGAAGTGTACGGTGTGTCCTGAAACATGTAATAAACACAGCTTAGAGAGCATAGGGCACTTCCACTCATGGGCGTATAAATTGGGAAAACTAAACATCAACAAGACACAGGCACCACAAAGTTTAGAGCTGCCCTGTTTCCAAGAACCTCCACGTCGGTACACCTTAAATATCCCAAGAAAGAGAAAAATGGATAAAGAAGTTGTGGTACTTAGGCACAATGGAATATCACTCAGCCATGAAATCAATGTCATAAGGCTAGTTAGCAGCATGAGGAGAGGATTTAGGGACGATGATTCTAAGTGAAATAAGTCACACAGAAAAAGACACTTATCCTAAGATATCGCTTATAGAGGGAATGTCAAAATCGCTACACTTGAACTGAATTACAAAACAGAACAGAGTCACACCTTAAAAAGCACACTATGTCTGCTTAACGGGAAAGGTGAGGTGGGGTGATGCATAAAACAAGGGTTTGAAATTAGCTCAGAGACCGTTTCATAAGCCAAATATGTTATAGACAAGGCCACTCCCTGCTCAGTGAACTGGACTCAACACCCCCTAGTCACCGCACAAGAATATATCTGACTAGTAAGAATCTGAAAACCTATGTATTGATATCTCTCTGTAAGTGAATCAAGAGGGTGTAAAGCGGCATAAACACAGCAGGGAAAAGCAGCCAAGACCCATTCTAAACATAAATTACTTAAAAGAACCCACAAAACAAAGACAGTGAAAGAGAGAGAAATTCTTACAAAATCCGTTCAGGGGCTCTGATGCCACCTGGATTGACCATATCTAGACCCACAGCTGGATGAGACATAAGGCTGGACACTCTTGGGGCTGAGAGGATTGGTGAGGTTGGGTGAGCAAACGCAGACCCTTTAAAGTAATACCGCGGGGAACCCACCCCATGGGTCCCAAATCTCCAGGTTCAAGGGCATCTTCCTACATCGAAAACATGCATGGGAAACCCAGATGATGGTACACCGTGTGATCGGGAAAGGTTTCTAAAACGCACCTCATTTCTCCTCTCCTTGTGCTCGGGTTCGCCATTCCAGCCGCTTGACTAAACATCTCCCTACTTGGAGAATCAGCACCTTCAACCTCCTGTTTCGTACAGGTTGCAATTTGTCCTGAGCATGAACGGGAAGAGGGGGAACCAACGAGAGACTAGTCTTAGGTGTTGGGACAGGCACAGGTCACTCCATTTTCCCATCAGGAAGAAGAATGAACCACAGGCTCAGCCTGCCCCCCGGAACCAGAATAGGGCCTGAAGCAATCCTGCGCTTTTGCGGCCGGCTCCCAAAAAAGCGAGTTGACAAATGGAGCTCAGGGGCACTGCAATTCACAAACCTGCAGAGTTATAAATGATAACTCCCGTCCACAAATATATTGACGGAAGGCAACGAAGAGGACGTGAAAGCAAGGCAGAATTGCAGGAAACAGATTTCAGGAGGTAGTTTCGACTCGCCTTTAAAGCACGTGAAAAACCGCAAAACGTTGACAATGATGCCCTTGGCCAAAAAGGGCGTATGCGTTTTTTCCTGAATATATTCAGGAAAAAACGAATACGCCCTTTTTGGCCAACCAAGCAAGCCGGAAGGGCAAATCAGCGCTACAAAGAAGTCTCGCTTGCCCTCGGTCAAAAGGGCCATGCTGAAAAATGTGTAAAAACCAGAAAAGCAGGACAGCCCATGGAGACATGGGAGCCTTGCTACGCTGATGGGCGGGATGTAAATTGCCAACAGCCACTCTGGAGAAGTGTACGGTGTGTCCTGAAACATGTAATAAACACAGCTTAGAGAGCATAGGGCACTTCCACTCATGGGCGTATAAATTGGGAAAACTAAACATCAACAAGACACAGGCACCACAAAGTTTAGAGCTGCCCTGTTTCCAAGAACCTCCACGTCGGTACACCTTAAATATCCCAAGAAAGAGAAAAATGGATAAAGAAGTTGTGGTACTTAGGCACAATGGAATATCACTCAGCCATGAAATCAATGTCATAAGGCTAGTTAGCAGCATGAGGAGAGGATTTAGGGACGATGATTCTAAGTGAAATAAGTCACACAGAAAAAGACACTTATCCTAAGATATCGCTTATAGAGGGAATGTCAAAATCGCTACACTTGAACTGAATTACAAAACAGAACAGAGTCACACCTTAAAAAGCACACTATGTCTGCTTAACGGGAAAGGTGAGGTGGGGTGATGCATAAAACAAGGGTTTGAAATTAGCTCAGAGACCGTTTCATAAGCCAAATATGTTATAGACAAGGCCACTCCCTGCTCAGTGAACTGGACTCAACACCCCCTAGTCACCGCACAAGAATATATCTGACTAGTAAGAATCTGAAAACCTATGTATTGATATCTCTCTGTAAGTGAATCAAGAGGGTGTAAAGCGGCATAAACACAGCAGGGAAAAGCAGCCAAGACCCATTCTAAACATAAATTACTTAAAAGAACCCACAAAACAAAGACAGTGAAAGAGAGAGAAATTCTTACAAAATCCGTTCAGGGGCTCTGATGCCACCTGGATTGACCATATCTAGACCCACAGCTGGATGAGACATAAGGCTGGACACTCTTGGGGCTGAGAGGATTGGTGAGGTTGGGTGAGCAAACGCAGACCCTTTAAAGTAATACCGCGGGGAACCCACCCCATGGGTCCCAAATCTCCAGGTTCAAGGGCATCTTCCTACATCGAAAACATGCATGGGAAACCCAGATGATGGTACACCGTGTGATCGGGAAAGGTTTCTAAAACGCACCTCATTTCTCCTCTCCTTGTGCTCGGGTTCGCCATTCCAGCCGCTTGACTAAACATCTCCCTACTTGGAGAATCAGCACCTTCAACCTCCTGTTTCGTACAGGTTGCAATTTGTCCTGAGCATGAACGGGAAGAGGGGGAACCAACGAGAGACTAGTCTTAGGTGTTGGGACAGGCACAGGTCACTCCATTTTCCCATCAGGAAGAAGAATGAACCACAGGCTCAGCCTGCCCCCCGGAACCAGAATAGGGCCTGAAGCAATCCTGCGCTTTTGCGGCCGGCTCCCAAAAAAGCGAGTTGACAAATGGAGCTCAGGGGCACTGCAATTCACAAACCTGCAGAGTTATAAATGATAACTCCCGTCCACAAATATATTGACGGAAGGCAACGAAGAGGACGTGAAAGCAAGGCAGAATTGCAGGAAACAGATTTCAGGAGGTAGTTTCGACTCGCCTTTAAAGCACGTGAAAAACCGCAAAACGTTGACAATGATGCCCTTGGCCAAAAAGGGCGTATGCGCTTTTTCCTGAATATATTCAGGAAAAAACGAATACGCCCTTTTTGGCCAACCAAGCAAGCCGGAAGGGCAAATCAGCGCTACAAAGAAGTCTCGCTTGCCCTCGGTCAAAAGGGCCATGCTGAAAAATGTGTAAAAACCAGAAAAGCAGGACAGCCCATGGAGACATGGGAGCCTTGCTACGCTGATGGGCGGGATGTAAATTGCCAACAGCCACTCTGGAGAAGTGTACGGTGTGTCCTGAAACATGTAATAAACACAGCTTAGAGAGCATAGGGCACTTCCACTCATGGGCGTATAAATTGGGAAAACTAAACATCAACAAGACACAGGCACCACAAAGTTTAGAGCTGCCCTGTTTCCAAGAACCTCCACGTCGGTACACCTTAAATATCCCAAGAAAGAGAAAAATGGATAAAGAAGTTGTGGTACTTAGGCACAATGGAATATCACTCAGCCATGAAATCAATGTCATAAGGCTAGTTAGCAGCATGAGGAGTGGATTTAGGGATGATGATTCTAAGTGAAATAAGTCACACAGAAAAAGACACTTATCCTAAGATATCGCTTATAGAGGGAATGTCCAAATCGCTACACTTGAACTGAATTACAAAACAGAACAGAGTCACACCTTAAAAAGCACACTATGTCTGCTTAACGGGAAAGGTGAGGTGGGGTGATGCATAAAACAAGGGTTTGAAATTAGCTCAGAGACCGTTTCATAAGCCAAATATGTAATAGACAAGGCCACTCCCTGCTCAGTGAACTGGACTCAACACCCCCTAGTCACCGCACAAGAATATATCTGACTAGTAAGAATCTGAAAACCTATGTATTGATATCTCTCTGTAAGTGAATCAAGAGGGTGTAAAGCGGCATAAACACAGCAGGGAAAAGCAGCCAAGACCCATTCTAAACATAAATTACTTAAAAGAACCCACAAAACAAAGACAGTGAAAGAGAGAGAAATTCTTACAAAATCCGTTCAGGGGCTCTGATGCCACCTGGATTGACCATATCTAGACCCACAGCTGGATGAGACATAAGGCTGGACACTCTTGGGGCTGAGAGGATTGGTGAGGTTGGGTGAGCAAACGCAGACCCTTTAAAGTAATACCGCGGGGAACCCACCCCATGGGTCCCAAATCTCCAGGTTCAAGGGCATCTTCCTACATCGAAAACATGCATGGGAAACCCAGATGATGGTACACCGTGTGATCGGGAAAGGTTTCTAAAACGCACCTCATTTCTCCTCTCCTTGTGCTCGGGTTCGCCATTCCAGCCGCTTGACTAAACATCTCCCTACTTGGAGAATCAGCACCTTCAACCTCCTGTTTCGTACAGGTTGCAATTTGTCCTGAGCATGAACGGGAAGAGGGGGAACCAACGAGAGACTAGCCTTAGGTGTTGGGACAGGCACAGGTCACTCCATTTTCCCATCAGGAAGAAGAATGAACCACAGGCTCAGCCTGCCCCCCGGAACCAGAATAGGGCCTGAAGCAATCCTGCGCTTTTGCGGCCGGCTCCCAAAAAAGCGAGTTGACAAATGGAGCTCAGGGGCACTGCAATTCACAAACCTGCAGAGTTATAAATGATAACTCCCGTCCACAAATATATTGACGGAAGGCAACGAAGAGGACGTGAAAGCAAGGCAGAATTGCAGGAAACAGATTTCAGGAGGTAGTTTCGACTCGCCTTTAAAGCACGTGAAAAACCGCAAAACGTTGACAATGATGCCCTTGGCCAAAAAGGGCGTATGCGTTTTTTCCTGAATATATTCAGGAAAAAACGAATACGCCCTTTTTGGCCAACCAAGCAAGCCGGAAGGGCAAATCAGCACTACAAAAAAGTCTCGCTTGCCATCGGTCCAAAGGGCCATGCTGAAAAAAGTGTAAAAACCAGAAAAGCAGGACAGGCCATGGAGACATGGGAGCCTTGCTACGCTGATGGGCGGGATGTAAATTGCCAACAGCCACTCTGGAGAAGTGTACGGTGTGTCCTGAAACATGTAATAAACACAGCTTAGAGAGCATAGGGCACTTCCACTCATGGGCGTATAAATTGGGAAAACTAAACATCAACAAGACACAGGCACCCCAGTGTTTAGGGCTGCTCTGTGTCCATGAACCTCCACGTCGGTACACATTAAATATCCCAGGAAAGAGAAAAATGGATAAAGAAGTTGTGGTACTTAGGCACAATGGAATATCACTCAGCCATGAAATCAATGTCATAAGGCTAGTTAGCAGCATGAGGAGTGGATTTAGGGACGATGATTCTAAGTGAAATAAGTCACACAGAAAAAGACACTTATCCTAAGATATCGCTTATAGAGGGAATGTCCAAATCGCTACACTTGAACTGAATTACAAAACAGAACAGAGTCACACCTTAAAAAGCACACTATGTCTGCTTAACGGGAAAGGTGAGGTGGGGTGATGCATAAAACAAGGGTTTGAAATTAGCTCAGAGACCGTTTCATAAGCCAAATATGTAATAGACAAGGCCACTCCCTGCTCAGTGAACTGGACTCAACACCCCCTAGTCACCGCACAAGAATATATCTGACTAGTAAGAATCTGAAAACCTATGTATTGATATCTCTCTGTAAGTGAATCAAGAGGGTGTAAAGCGGCATAAACACAGCAGGGAAAAGCAGCCAAGACCCATTCTAAACATAAATTACTTAAAAGAACCCACAAAACAAAGACAGTGAAAGAGAGAGAAATTCTTACAAAATCCGTTCAGGGGCTCTGATGCCACCTGGATTGACCATATCTAGACCCACAGCTGGATGAGACATAAGGCTGGACACTCTTGGGGCTGAGAGGATTGGTGAGGTTGGGTGAGCAAACGCAGACCCTTTAAAGTAATACCGCGGGGAACCCACCCCATGGGTCCCAAATCTCCAGGTTCAAGGGCATCTTCCTACATCGAAAACATGCATGGGAAACCCAGATGATGGTACACCGTGTGATCGGGAAAGGTTTCTAAAACGCACCTCATTTCTCCTCTCCTTGTGCTCGGGTTCGCCATTCCAGCCGCTTGACTAAACATCTCCCTACTTGGAGAATCAGCACCTTCAACCTCCTGTTTCGTACAGGTTGCAATTTGTCCTGAGCATGAACGGGAAGAGGGGGAACCAACGAGAGACTAGCCTTAGGTGTTGGGACAGGCACAGGTCACTCCATTTTCCCATCAGGAAGAAGAATGAACCACAGGCTCAGCCTGCCCCCCGGAACCAGAATAGGGCCTGAAGCAATCCTGCGCTTTTGCGGCCGGCTCCCAAAAAAGCGAGTTGACAAATGGAGCTCAGGGGCACTGCAATTCACAAACCTGCAGAGTTATAAATGATAACTCCCATCCACAAATATATTGATGGAAGGCAACGAAGAGGACTTGAAAGCAAGGCAGAATTGCAGGAAACAGATTTCAGGAGGTAGATTCGACTCGCCTTTAAAGCACGTGAAAAGCCGCAAAACGTTGACAATGATGCCCTTGGCCAAAAAGGGCGTATGCGTTTTTTCCTGAATATATTCAGGAAAAAACGCATACGCCCTTTTTGGCCAACCAAGCAAGCCGGAAGGGCAAATCAGCGCTACAAAGAAGTCTCGCTTGCCCTCGGTCAAAAGGGCCATGCTGAAAAATGTGTAAAAACCAGAAAAGCAGGACAGGCCATGGAGACATGGGAGCCTTGCTACGCTGATGGGCGGGATGTAAATTGCCAACAGCCACTCTGGAGAAGTGTACGGTGTGTCCTGAAACATGTAATAAACACAGCTTAGAGAGCATAGGGCACTTCCACTCATGGGCGTATAAATTGGGAAAACTAAACATCAACAAGACACAGGCACCACAAAGTTTAGAGCTGCCCTGTTTCCAAGAACCTCCACGTCGGTACACCTTAAATATCCCAAGAAAGAGAAAAATGGATAAAGAAGTTGTGGTACTTAGGCACAATGGAATATCACTCAGCCATGAAATCAATGTCATAAGGCTAGTTAGCAGCATGAGGAGAGGATTTAGGGACGATGATTCTAAGTGAAATAAGTCACACAGAAAAAGACACTTATCCTAAGATATCGCTTATAGAGGGAATGTCCAAATCGCTACACTTGAACTGAATTACAAAACAGAACAGAGTCACACCTTAAAAAGCACACTATGTCTGCTTAACGGGAAAGGTGAGGTGGGGTGATGCATAAAACAAGGGTTTGAAATTAGCTCAGAGACCGTTTCATAAGCCAAATATGTAATAGACAAGGCCACTCCCTGCTCAGTGAACTGGACTCAACACCCCCTAGTCACCGCACAAGAATATATCTGACTAGTAAGAATCTGAAAACCTATGTATTGATATCTCTCTGTAAGTGAATCAAGAGGGTGTAAAGCGGCATAAACACAGCAGGGAAAAGCAGCCAAGACCCATTCTAAACATAAATTACTTAAAAGAACCCACAAAACAAAGACAGTGAAAGAGAGAGAAATTCTTACAAAATCCGTTCAGGGGCTCTGATGCCACCTGGATTGACCATATGTAGACCCACAGCTGGATAAGACATAAGGCTGGACACTCTTGGGGCTGAGAGGATTGGTGAGGTTGGGTGAGCAAACGCAGACCCTTTAAAGTAATACTGCGGGGAACCCACCCCATGGGTCCCAAATCTCCAGGTTCAAGGGCATCTTCCTACATCGAAAACATGCATGGGAAACCCAGATGATGGTACACCGTGTGATCGGGAAAGGTTTCTAAAACGCACCTCATTTCTCCTCTCCTTGTGCTCGGGTTCGCCATTCCAGCCGCTTGACTAAACATCTCCCTACTTGGAGAATCAGCACCTTCAACCTCCTGTTTCGTACAGGTTGCAATTTGTCCTGAGCATGAACGGGAAGAGGGGGAACCAACGAGAGACTAGCCTTAGGTGTTGGGACAGGCACAGGTCACTCCATTTTCCCATCAGGAAGAAGAATGAACCACAGGCTCAGCCTGCCCCCCGGAACCAGAATAGGGCCTGAAGCAATCCTGCGCTTTTGCGGCCGGCTCCCAAAAAAGCGAGTTGACAAATGGAGCTCAGGGGCACTGCAATTCACAAACCTGCAGAGTTATAAATGATAACTCCCGTCCCCAAATATATTGACGGAAGGCAACGAAGAGGACGTGAAAGCAAGGCAGAATTGCAGGAAACAGATTTCAGGAGGTAGTTTCGACTCGCCTTTAAAGCACGTGAAAAACCGCAAAACGTTGACAATGATGCCCTTGGCCAAAAAGGGCGTATGCGTTTTTTCCTGAATATATTCAGGAAAAAACGAATACGCCCTTTTTGGCCAACCAAGCAAGCCGGAAGGGCAAATCAGCGCTACAAAAAAGTCTCGCTTGCCATCGGTCCAAAGGGCCATGCTGAAAAAAGTGTAAAAACCAGAAAAGCAGGACAGGCCATGGAGACATGGGAGCCTTGCTACGCTGATGGGCGGGATGTAAATTGCCAACAGCCACTCTGGAGAAGTGTACGGTGTGTCCTGAAACATGTAATAAACACAACTTAGAGAGCATAGGGCACTTCCACTCATGGGCGTATAAATTGGGAAAACTAAACATCAACAAGACACAGGCACCCCAGTGTTTAGGGCTGCTCTGTGTCCATGAACCTCCACGTCGGTACACATTAAATATCCCAGGAAAGAGAAAAATGGATAAAGAAGTTGTGGTACTTAGGCACAATGGAATATCACTCAGCCATGAAATCAATGTCATAAGGCTAGTTAGCAGCATGAGGAGTGGATTTAGGGACGATAATTCTAAGTGAAATAAGTCACACAGAAAAAGACACTTATCCTAAGATATCGCTTATAGAGGGAATGTCCAAATCGCTACACTTGAACTGAATTACAAAACAGAACAGAGTCACACCTTAAAAAGCACACTATGTCTGCTTAACGGGAAAGGTGAGGTGGGGTGATGCATAAAACAAGGGTTTGAAATTAGCTCAGAGACCGTTTCATAAGCCAAATATGTAATAGACAAGGCCACTCCCTGCTCAGTGAACTGGACTCAACACTCCCTAGTCACCGCACAACAATATATCTGACTAGTAAGAATCTGAAAACCTATGTATTGATATCTCTCTGTAAGTGAATCAAGAGGGTGTAAAGCGGCATAAACACAGCAGGGAAAAGCAGCCAAGACCCATTCTAAACATAAATTACTTAAAAGAACCCACAAAACAAAGACAGTGAAAGAGAGAGAAATTCTTACAAAATCCGTTCAGGGGCTCTGATGCCACCTGGATTGACCATATGTAGACCCACAGCTGGATGAGACATAAGGCTGGACACTCTTGGGGCTGAGAGGATTGGTGAGGTTGGGTGAGCAAACGCAGACCCTTTAAAGTAATACCGCGGGGAACCCACCCCATGGGTCCCAAATCTCCAGGTTCAAGGGCATCTTCCTACATCGAAAACATGCATGGGAAACCCAGATGATGGTACACCGTGTGATCGGGAAAGGTTTCTAAAACGCACCTCATTTCTCCTCTCCTTGTGCTCGGGTTCGCCATTCCAGCCGCTTGACTAAACATCTCCCTACTTGGAGAATCAGCACCTTCAACCTCCTGTTTCGTACAGGTTGCAATTTGTCCTGAGCATGAACGGGAAGAGGGGGAACCAACGAGAGACTAGCCTTAGGTGTTGGGACAGGCACAGGTCACTCCATTTTCCCATCAGGAAGAAGAATGAACCACAGGCTCAGCCTGCCCCCCGGAACCAGAATAGGGCCTGAAGCAATCCTGCGCTTTTGCGGCCGGCTCCCAAAAAAGCGAGTTGACAAATGGAGCTCAGGGGCACTGCAATTCACAAACCTGCAGAGTTATAAATGATAACTCCCGTCCACAAATATATTGACGGAAGGCAACGAAGAGGACGTGAACCAAGGCAGAATTGCAGGAAACAGATTTCAGGAGGTAGTTTCGACTCGCCTTTAAAGCACGTGAAAAACCGCAAAACGTTGACAATGATGCCCTTGGCCAAAAAGGGCGTATGCGTTTTTTCCTGAATATATTCAAGAAAAAACGAATACGCCCTTTTTGGCCAACCAAGCAAGCCGGAAGGGCAAATCAGCGCTACAAAGAAGTCTCGCTTGCCCTCGGTCAAAAGGGCCATGCTGAAAAATGTGTAAAAACCAGAAAAGCAGGACAGGCCATGGAGACATGGGAGCCTTGCTACGCTGATGGGCGGGATGTAAATTGCCAACAGCCACTCTGGAGAAGTGTACGGTGTGTCCTGAAACATGTAATAAACACAGCTTAGAGAGCATAGGGCACTTCCACTCATGGGCGTATAAATTGGGAAAACTAAACATCAACAAGACACAGGCACCACAAAGTTTAGAGCTGCCCTGTTTCCAAGAACCTCCACGTCGGTACACCTTAAATATCCCAAGAAAGAGAAAAATGGATAAAGAAGTTGTGGTACTTAGGCACAATGGAATATCACTCAGCCATGAAATCAATGTCATAAGGCTAGTTAGCAGCATGAGGAGTGGATTTAGGGATGATGATTCTAAGTGAAATAAGTCACACAGAAAAAGACACTTATCCTAAGATATCGCTTATAGAGGGAATGTCCAAATCGCTACACTTGAACTGAATTACAAAACAGAACAGAGTCACACCTTAAAAAGCACACTATGTCTGCTTAACGGGAAAGGTGAGGTGGGGTGATGCATAAAACAAGGGTTTGAAATTAGCTCAGAGACCGTTTCATAAGCCAAATATGTAATAGAGAAGGCCACTCCCTGCTCAGTGAACTGGACTCAACACCCCCTAGTCACCGCACAAGAATATATCTGACTAGTAAGAATCTGAAAACCTATGTATTGATATCTCTCTGTAAGTGAATCAAGAGGGTGTAAAGCGGCATAAACACAGCAGGGAAAAGCAGCCAAGACCCATTCTAAACATAAATTACTTAAAAGAACCCACAAAACAAAGACAGTGAAAGAGAGAGAAATTCTTACAAAATCCGTTCAGGGGCTCTGATGCCACCTGGATTGACCATATCTAGACCCACAGCTGGATGAGACATAAGGCTGGACACTCTTGGGGCTGAGAGGATTGGTGAGGTTGGGTGAGCAAACGCAGACCCTTTAAAGTAATACCGCGGGGAACCCACCCCATGGGTCCCAAATCTCCAGGTTCAAGGGCATCTTCCTACATCGAAAACATGCATGGGAAACCCAGATGATGGTACACCGTGTGATCGGGAAAGGTTTCTAAAACGCACCTCATTTCTCCTCTCCTTGTGCTCGGGTTCGCCATTCCAGCCGCTTGACTAAACATCTCCCTACTTGGAGAATCAGCACCTTCAACCTCCTGTTTCGTACAGGTTGCAATTTGTCCTGAGCATGAACGGGAAGAGGGGGAACCAACGAGAGACTAGCCTTAGGTGTTGGGACAGGCACAGGTCACTCCATTTTCCCATCAGGAAGAAGAATGAACCACAGGCTCAGCCTGCCCCCCGGAACCAGAATAGGGCCTGAAGCAATCCTGCGCTTTTGCGGCCGGCTCCCAAAAAAGCGAGTTGACAAATGGAGCTCAGGGGCACTGCAATTCACAAACCTGCAGAGTTATAAATGATAACTCCCGTCCACAAATATATTGACGGAAGGCAACGAAGAGGACGTGAAAGCAAGGCAGAATTGCAGGAAACAGATTTCAGGAGGTAGTTTCGACTCGCCTTTAAAGCACGTGAAAAACCGCAAAACGTTGACAATGATGCCCTTGGCCAAAAAGGGCGTATGCGTTTTTTCCTGAATATATTCAAGAAAAAACGAATACGCCCTTTTTGGCCAACCAAGCAAGCCGGAAGGGCAAATCAGCGCTACAAAGAAGTCGCGCTTGCCCTCGGTCAAAAGGGACATGCTGAAAAATGTGTAAAAACCAGAAAAGCAGGACAGGCCATGGAGACATGGGAGCCTTGCTACGCTGATGGGCGGGACGTAAATTGCCAACAGCCACTCTGGAGAAGTGTACGGTGTGTCCTGAAACATGTAATAAACACAGCTTAGAGAGCATAGGGCACTTCCACTCATGGCCGTATAAATTGGGAAAACTAAACATCAACAAGACACAGGCACCACAAAGTTTAGGGCTGCCCTGTTTCCAAGAACCTCCACGTCGGTACACCTTAAATATCCCAAGAAAGAGAAAAATGGATAAAGAAGTTGTGGTACTTAGGCACAATGGAATATCACTCAGCCATGAAATCAATGTCATAAGGCTAGTTAGCAGCATGAGGAGTGGATTTAGGGACGATGATTCTAAGTGAAATAAGTCACACAGAAAAAGACACTTATCCTAAGATATCGCTTATAGAGGGAATGTCCAAATCGCTACACTTGAACTGAATTACAAAACAGAACAGAGTCACACCTTAAAAAGCACACTATGTCTGCTTAACGGGAAAGGTGAGGTGGGGTGATGCATAAAACAAGGGTTTGAAATTAGCTCAGAGACCGTTTCATAAGCCAAATATGTAATAGACAAGGCCTACTCCCTGCTCAGTGAACTGGACTCAACACCCCCTAGTCACCGCACAAGAATATATCTGACTAGTAAGAATCTGAAAACCTATGTATTGATATCTCTCTGTAAGTGAATCAAGAGGGTGTAAAGCGGCATAAACACAGCAGGGAAAAGCAGCCAAGACCCATTCTAAACATAAATTACTTAAAAGAACCCACAAAACAAAGACAGTGAAAGAGAGAGAAATTCTTACAAAATCCGTTCAGGGGCTCTGATGCCACCTGGATTGACCATATCTAGACCCACAGCTGGATGAGACATAAGGCTGGACACTCTTGGGGCTGAGAGGATTGGTGAGGTTGGGTGAGCAAACGCAGACCCTTTAAAGTAATACCGCGGGGAACCCACCCCATGGGTCCCAAATCTCCAGGTTCAAGGGCATCTTCCTACATCGAAAACATGCATGGGAAACCCAGATGATGGTACACCGTGTGATCGGGAAAGGTTTCTAAAACGCACCTCATTTCTCCTCTCCTTGTGCTCGGGTTCGCCATTCCAGCCGCTTGACTAAACATCTCCCTACTTGGAGAATCAGCACCTTCAACCTCCTGTTTCGTACAGGTTGCAATTTGTCCTGAGCATGAACGGGAAGAGGGGGAACCAACGAGAGACTAGCCTTAGGTGTTGGGACAGGCACAGGTCACTCCATTTTCCCATCAGGAAGAAGAATGAACCACAGGCTCAGCCTGCCCCCCGGAACCAGAATAGGGCCTGAAGCAATCCTGCGCTTTTGCGGCCGGCTCCCAAAAAAGCGAGTTGACAAATGGAGCTCAGGGGCACTGCAATTCACAAACCTGCAGAGTTATAAATGATAACTCCCGTCCACAAATATATTGACGGAAGGCAACGAAGAGGACGTGAAAGCAAGGCAGAATTGCAGGAAACAGATTTCAGGAGGTAGTTTCGACTCGCCTTTAAAGCACGTGAAAAACCGCAAAACGTTGACAATGATGCCCTTGGCCAAAAAGAGCGTATGCGTTTTTTCCTGAATATATTCAAGAAAAAACGAATACGCCCTTTTTGGCCAACCAAGCAAGCCGGAAGGGCAAATCAGCGCTACAAAGAAGTCGCGCTTGCCCTCGGTCAAAAGGGACATGCTGAAAAATGTGTAAAAACCAGAAAAGCAGGACAGGCCATGGAGACATGGGAGCCTTGCTACGCTGATGGGCGGGACGTAAATTGCCAACAGCCACTCTGGAGAAGTGTACGGTGTGTCCTGAAACATGTAATAAACACAGCTTAGAGAGCATAGGGCACTTCCACTCATGGCCGTATAAATTGGGAAAACTAAACATCAACAAGACACAGGCACCACAAAGTTTAGGGCTGCCCTGTTTCCAAGAACCTCCACGTCGGTACACCTTAAATATCCCAAGAAAGAGAAAAATGGATAAAGAAGTTGTGGTACTTAGGCACAATGGAATATCACTCAGCCATGAAATCAATGTCATAAGGCTAGTTAGCAGCATGAGGAGTGGATTTAGGGACGATGATTCTAAGTGAAATAAGTCACACAGAAAAAGACACTTATCCTAAGATATCGCTTATAGAGGGAATGTCCAAATCGCTACACTTGAACTGAATTACAAAACAGAACAGAGTCACACCTTAAAAAGCACACTATGTCTGCTTAACGGGAAAGGTGAGGTGGGGTGATGCATAAAACAAGGGTTTGAAATTAGCTCAGAGACCGTTTCATAAGCCAAATATGTAATAGACAAGGCCACTCCCTGCTCAGTGAACTGGACTCAACACCCCCTAGTCACCGCACAAGAATATATCTGACTAGTAAGAATCTGAAAACCTATGTATTGATATCTCTCTGTAAGTGAATCAAGAGGGTGTAAAGCGGCATAAACACAGCAGGGAAAAGCAGCCAAGACCCATTCTAAACATAAATTACTTAAAAGAACCCACAAAACAAAGACAGTGAAAGAGAGAGAAATTCTTACAAAATCCGTTCAGGGGCTCTGATGCCACCTGGATTGACCATATGTAGACCCACAGCTGGATGAGACATAAGGCTGGACACTCTTGGGGCTGAGAGGATTGGTGAGGTTGGGTGAGCAAACGCAGACCCTTTAAAGTAATACCGCGGGGAACCCACCCCATGGGTCCCAAATCTCCAGGTTCAAGGGCATCTTCCTACATCGAAAACATGCATGGGAAACCCAGATGATGGTACACCGTGTGATCGGGAAAGGTTTCTAAAACGCACCTCATTTCTCCTCTCCTTGTGCTCGGGTTCGCCATTCCAGCCGCTTGACTAAACATCTCCCTACTTGGAGAATCAGCACCTTCAACCTCCTGTTTCGTACAGGTTGCAATTTGTCCTGAGCATGAACGGGAAGAGGGGGAACCAACGAGAGACTAGCCTTAGGTGTTGGGACAGGCACAGGTCACTCCATTTTCCCATCAGGAAGAAGAATGAACCACAGGCTCAGCCTGCCCCCCGGAACCAGAATAGGGCCTGAAGCAATCCTGCGCTTTTGCGGCCGGCTCCCAAAAAAGCGAGTTGACAAATGGAGCTCAGGGGCACTGCAATTCACAAACCTGCAGAGTTATAAATGATAACTCCCGTCCACAAATATATTGACGGAAGGCAACGAAGAGGACGTGAAAGCAAGGCAGAATTGCAGGAAACAGATTTCAGGAGGTAGTTTCGACTCGCCTTTAAAGCACGTGAAAAACCGCAAAACGTTGACAATGATGCCCTTGGCCAAAAAGGGCGTATGCGTTTTTTCCTGAATATATTCAAGAAAAAACGAATACGCCCTTTTTGGCCAACCAAGCAAGCCGGAAGGGCAAATCAGCGCTACAAAGAAGTCTCGCTTGCCCTCGGTCAAAAGGGCCATGCTGAAAAATATGTAAAAACCAGAAAAGCAGGACAGGCCATGGAGACATGGGAGCCTTGCTACGCTGATGGGCGGGATGTAAATTGCCAACAGCCACTCTGGAGAAGTGTACGGTGTGTCCTGAAACATGTATTAAACACAGCTTAGAGAGCATAGGGCACTTCCACTCATGGGAGTATAAATTGGGAAAACTAAACATCAACAAGACACAGGCACCACAAAGTTTAGAGCTGCCCTGTTTCCAAGAACCTCCACGTCGGTACACCTTAAATATCCTAAGAAAGAGAAAAATGGATAAAGAAGTTGTGGTACTTAGGCACAATGGAATATCACTCAGCCATGAAATCAATGTCATAAGGCTAGTTAGCAGCATGAGGAGTGGATTTAGGGATGATGATTCTAATTGAAATAAGTCACACAGAAAAAGACACTTATCCTAAGATATCGCTTATAGAGGGAATGTCCAAATCGCTACACTTGAACTGAATTACAAAACAGAACAGAGTCACACCTTAAAAAGCACACTATGTCTGCTTAACGGGAAAGGTGAGGTGGGGTGATGCATAAAACAAGGGTTTGAAATTAGCTCAGAGACCGTTTCATAAGCCAAATATGTAATAGACAAGGCCACTCCCTGCTCAGTGAACTGGACTCAACACCCCCTAGTCACCGCACAACAATATATCTGACTAGTAAGAATCTGAAAACCTATGTATTGATATCTCTCTGTAAGTGAATCAAGAGGGTGTAAAGCGGCATAAACACAGCAGGGAAAAGCAGCCAAGACCCATTCTAAACATAAATTACTTAAAAGAACCCACAAAACAAAGACAGTGAAAGAGAGAGAAATTCTTACAAAATCCGTTCAGGGGCTCTGATGCCACCTGGATTGACCATATCTAGACCCACAGCTGGATGAGACATAAGGCTGGACACTCTTGGGGCTGAGAGGATTGGTGAGGTTGGGTGAGCAAACGCAGACCCTTTAAAGTAATACCGCGGGGAACCCACCCCATGGGTCCCAAATCTCCAGGTTCAAGGGCATCTTCCTACATCGAAAACATGCATGGGAAACCCAGATGATGGTACACCGTGTGATCGGGAAAGGTTTCTAAAACGCACCTCATTTCTCCTCTCCTTGTGCTCGGGTTCGCCATTCCAGCCGCTTGACTAAACATCTCCCTACTTGGAGAATCAGCACCTTCAACCTCCTGTTTCGTACAGGTTGCAATTTGTCCTGAGCATGAACGGGAAGAGGGGGAACCAACGAGAGACTAGCCTTAGGTGTTGGGACAGGCACAGGTCACTCCATTTTCCCATCAGGAAGAAGAATGAACCACAGGCTCAGCCTGCCCCCCGGAACCAGAATAGGGCCTGAAGCAATCCTGCGCTTTTGCGGCCGGCTCCCAAAAAAGCAAGTTGACAAATGGAGCTCAGGGGCACTGCAATTCACAAACCTGCAGAGTTATAAATGATAACTCCCGTCCACAAATATATTGACGGAAGGCAACGAAGAGGACGTGAAAGCAAGGCAGAATTGCAGGAAACAGATTTCAGGAGGTAGTTTCGACTCGCCTTTAAAGCACGTGAAAAACCGCAAAACGTTGACAATGATGCCCTTGGCCAAAAAGGGCGTATGCGTTTTTTCCTGAATATATTCAAGAAAAAACGAATACGCCCTTTTTGGCCAACCAAGCAAGCCGGAAGGGCAAATCAGCGCTACAAAGAAGTCGCGCTTGCCCTCGGTCAAAAGGGACATGCTGAAAAATGTGTAAAAACCAGAAAAGCAGGACAGGCCATGGAGACATGGGAGCCTTGCTACGCTGATGGGCGGGACGTAAATTGCCAACAGCCACTCTGGAGAAGTGTACGGTGTGTCCTGAAACATGTAATAAACACAGCTTAGAGAGCATAGGGCACTTCCACTCATGGCCGTATAAATTGGGAAAACTAAACATCAACAAGACACAGGCACCACAAAGTTTAGGGCTGCCCTGTTTCCAAGAACCTCCACGTCGGTACACCTTAAATATCCCAAGAAAGAGAAAAATGGATAAAGAAGTTGTGGTACTTAGGCACAATGGAATATCACTCAGCCATGAAATCAATGTCATAAGGCTAGTTAGCAGCATGAGGAGTGGATTTAGGGACGATGATTCTAAGTGAAATAAGTCACACAGAAAAAGACACTTATCCTAAGATATCGCTTATAGAGGGAATGTCCAAATCGCTACACTTGAACTGAATTACAAAACAGAACAGAGTCACACCTTAAAAAGCACACTATGTCTGCTTAACGGGAAAGGTGAGGTGGGGTGATGCATAAAACAAGGGTTTGAAATTAGCTCAGAGACCGTTTCATAAGCCAAATATGTAATAGACAAGGCCACTCCCTGCTCAGTGAACTGGACTCAACACCCCCTAGTCACCGCACAACAATATATCTGACTAGTAAGAATCTGAAAACCTATGTATTGATATCTCTCTGTAAGTGAATCAAGAGGGTGTAAAGCGGCATAAACACAGCAGGGAAAAGCAGCCAAGACCCATTCTAAACATAAATTACTTAAAAGAACCCACAAAACAAAGACAGTGAAAGAGAGAGAAATTCTTACAAAATCCGTTCAGGGGCTCTGATGCCACCTGGATTGACCATATGTAGACCCACAGCTGGATGAGACATAAGGCTGGACACTCTTGGGGCTGAGAGGATTGGTGAGGTTGGGTGAGCAAACGCAGACCCTTTAAAGTAATACCGCGGGGAACCCACCCCATGGGTCCCAAATCTCCAGGTTCAAGGGCATCTTCCTACATCGAAAACATGCATGGGAAACCCAGATGATGGTACACCGTGTGATCGGGAAAGGTTTCTAAAACGCACCTCATTTCTCCTCTCCTTGTGCTCGGGTTCGCCATTCCAGCCGCTTGACTAAACATCTCCCTACTTGGAGAATCAGCACCTTCAACCTCCTGTTTCGTACAGGTTGCAATTTGTCCTGAGCATGAACGGGAAGAGGGGGAACCAACGAGAGACTAGCCTTAGGTGTTGGGACAGGCACAGGTCACTCCATTTTCCCATCAGGAAGAAGAATGAACCACAGGCTCAGCCTGCCCCCCGGAACCAGAATAGGGCCTGAAGCAATCCTGCGCTTTTGCGGCCGGCTCCCAAAAAAGCGAGTTGACAAATGGAGCTCAGGGGCACTGCAATTCACAAACCTGCAGAGTTATAAATGATAACTCCCGTCCACAAATATATTGACGGAAGGCAACGAAGAGGACGTGAAAGCAAGGCAGAATTGCAGGAAACAGATTTCAGGAGGTAGTTTCGACTCGCCTTTAAAGCACGTGAAAAACCGCAAAACGTTGACAATGATGCCCTTGGCCAAAAAGGGCGTATGCGTTTTTTCCTGAATATATTCAAGAAAAAACGAATACGCCCTTTTTGGCCAACCAAGCAAGCCGGAAGGGCAAATCAGCGCTACAAAGAAGTCTCGCTTGCCCTCGGTCAAAAGGGCCATGCTGAAAAATATGTAAAAACCAGAAAAGCAGGACAGGCCATGGAGACATGGGAGCCTTGCTACGCTGATGGGCGGGATGTAAATTGCCAACAGCCACTCTGGAGAAGTGTACGGTGTGTCCTGAAACATGTATTAAACACAGCTTAGAGAGCATAGGGCACTTCCACTCATGGGAGTATAAATTGGGAAAACTAAACATCAACAAGACACAGGCACCACAAAGTTTAGAGCTGCCCTGTTTCCAAGAACCTCCACGTCGGTACACCTTAAATATCCTAAGAAAGAGAAAAATGGATAAAGAAGTTGTGGTACTTAGGCACAATGGAATATCACTCAGCCATGAAATCAATGTCATAAGGCTAGTTAGCAGCATGAGGAGTGGATTTAGGGATGATGATTCTAATTGAAATAAGTCACACAGAAAAAGACACTTATCCTAAGATATCGCTTATAGAGGGAATGTCAAAATCGCTACACTTGAACTGAATTACAAAACAGAACAGAGTCACACCTTAAAAAGCACACTATGTCTGCTTAACGGGAAAGGTGAGGTGGGGTGATGCATAAAACAAGGGTTTGAAATTAGCTCAGAGACCGTTTCATAAGCCAAATATGTAATAGACAAGGCCACTCCCTGCTCAGTGAACTGGACTCAACACCCCCTAGTCACCGCACAACAATATATCTGACTAGTAAGAATCTGAAAACCTATGTATTGATGTCTCTCTGTAAGTGAATCAAGAGGGTGTAAAGCGGCATAAACACAGCAGGGAAAAGCAGCCAAGACCCATTCTAAACATAAATTACTTAAAAGAACCCACAAAACAAAGACAGTGAAAGAGAGAGAAATTCTTACAAAATCCGTTCAGGGGCTCTGATGCCACCTGGATTGACCATATCTAGACCCACAGCTGGATGAGATATAAGGCTGGACACTCTTGGGGCTGAGAGGATTGGTGAGGTTGGGTGAGCAAACGCAGACCCTTTAAAGTAATACCACGGGGAACCCACCCCATGGGTCCCAAATCTCCAGGTTCAAGGGCATCTTCCTACATCGAAAACATGCATGGGAAACCCAGATGATGGTACACCGTGTGATCGGGAAAGGTTTCTAAAACGCACCTCATTTCTCCTCTCCTTGTGCTCGGGTTCGCCATTCCAGCCGCTTGACTAAACATCTCCCTACTTGGAGAATCAGCACCTTCAACCTCCTGTTTCGTACAGGTTGCAATTTGTCCTGAGCATGAACGGGAAGAGGGGGAACCAACGAGAGACTAGCCTTAGGTGTTGGGACAGGCACAGGTCACTCCATTTTCCCATCAGGAAGAAGAATGAACCACAGGCTCAGCCTGCCCCCCGGAACCAGAATAGGGCCTGAAGCAATCCTGCGCTTTTGCGGCCGGCTCCCAAAAAAGCAAGTTGACAAATGGAGCTCAGGGGCACTGCAATTCACAAACCTGCAGAGTTATAAATGATAACTCCCGTCCACAAATATATTGACGGAAGGCAACGAAGAGGACGTGAAAGCAAGGCAGAATTGCAGGAAACAGATTTCAGGAGGTAGTTTCGACTCGCCTTTAAAGCACGTGAAAAACCGCAAAACGTTGACAATGATGCCCTTGGCCAAAAAGGGCGTATGCGTTTTTTCCTGAATATATTCAAGAAAAAACGAATACGCCCTTTTTGGCCAACCAAGCAAGCCGGAAGGGCAAATCAGCGCTACAAAGAAGTCTCGCTTGCCCTCGGTCAAAAGGGCCATGCTGAAAAATGTGTAAAAACCAGAAAAGCAGGACAGGCCATGGAGACATGGGAGCCTTGCTACGCTGATGGGCGGGATGTAAATTGCCAACAGCCACTCTGGAGAAGTGTACGGTGTGTCCTGAAACATGTAATAAACACAGCTTAGAGAGCATAGGGCACTTCCACTCATGGGCGTATAAATTGGGAAAACTAAACATCAACAAGACACAGGCACCACAAAGTTTAGAGCTGCCCTGTTTCCAAGAACCTCCACGTCGGTACACCTTAAATATCCCAAGAAAGAGAAAAATGGATAAAGAAGTTGTGGTACTTAGGCACAATGGAATATCACTCAGCCATGAAATCAATGTCATAAGGCTAGTTAGCAGCATGAGGAGTGGATTTAGGGATGATGATTCTAAGTGAAATAAGTCACACAGAAAAAGACACTTATCCTAAGATATCGCTTATAGAGGGAATGTCCAAATCGCTACACTTGAACTGAATTACAAAACAGAACAGAGTCACACCTTAAAAAGCACACTATGTCTGCTTAACGGGAAAGGTGAGGTGGGGTGATGCATAAAACAAGGGTTTGAAATTAGCTCAGAGACCGTTTCATAAGCCAAATATGTAATAGACAAGGCCACTCCCTGCTCAGTGAACTGGACTCAACACCCCCTAGTCACCGCACAAGAATATATCTGACTAGTAAGAATCTGAAAACCTATGTATTGATATCTCTCTGTAAGTGAATCAAGAGGGTGTAAAGCGGCATAAACACAGCAGGGAAAAGCAGCCAAGACCCATTCTAAACATAAATTACTTAAAAGAACCCACAAAACAAAGACAGTGAAAGAGAGAGAAATTCTTACAAAATCCGTTCAGGGGCTCTGATGCCACCTGGATTGACCATATCTAGACCCACAGCTGGATGAGACATAAGGCTGGACACTCTTGGGGCTGAGAGGATTGGTGAGGTTGGGTGAGCAAACGCAGACCCTTTAAAGTAATACCGCGGGGAACCCACCCCATGGGTCCCAAATCTCCAGGTTCAAGGGCATCTTCCTACATCGAAAACATGCATGGGAAACCCAGATGATGGTACACCGTGTGATCGGGAAAGGTTTCTAAAACGCACCTCATTTCTCCTCTCCTTGTGCTCGGGTTCGCCATTCCAGCCGCTTGACTAAACATCTCCCTACTTGGAGAATCAGCACCTTCAACCTCCTGTTTCTTACAGGTTGCAATTTGTCCTGAGCATGAACGGGAAGAGGGGGAACCAACGAGAGACTAGCCTTAGGTGTTGGGACAGGCACAGGTCACTCCATTTTCCCATCAGGAAGAAGAATGAACCACAGGCTCAGCCTGCCCCCCGGAACCAGAATAGGGCCTGAAGCAATCCTGCGCTTTTGCGGCCGGCTCCCAAAAAAGCGAGTTGACAAATGGAGCTCAGGGGCACTGCAATTCACAAACCTGCAGAGTTATAAATGATAACTCCCGTCCACAAATATATTGACGGAAGGCAACGAAGAGGACGTGAAACCAAGGCAGAATTGCAGGAAACAGATTTCAGGAGGTAGTTTCGACTCGCCTTTAAAGCACGTGAAAAACCGCAAAACGTTGACAATGATGCCCTTGGCCAAAAAGGGCGTATGCGTTTTTTCCTGAATATATTCAAGAAAAAACGAATACGCCCTTTTTGGCCAACCAAGCAAGCCGGAAGGGCAAATCAGCGCTACAAAGAAGTCTCGCTTGCCCTCGGTCAAAAGGGCCATGCTGAAAAATATGTAAAAACCAGAAAAGCAGGACAGGCCATGGAGACATGGGAGCCTTGCTACGCTGATGGGCGGGATGTAAATTGCCAACAGCCACTCTGGAGAAGTGTACGGTGTGTCCTGAAACATGTATTAAACACAGCTTAGAGAGCATAGGGCACTTCCACTCATGGGAGTATAAATTGGGAAAACTAAACATCAACAAGACACAGGCACCACAAAGTTTAGAGCTGCCCTGTTTCCAAGAACCTCCACGTCGGTACACCTTAAATATCCCAAGAAAGAGAAAAATGGATAAAGAAGTTGTGGTACTTAGGCACAATGGAATATCACTCAGCCATGAAATCAATGTCATAAGGCTAGTTAGCAGCATGAGGAGTGGATTTAGGGATGATGATTCTAATTGAAATAAGTCACACAGAAAAAGACACTTATCCTAAGATATCGCTTATAGAGGGAATGTCAAAATCGCTACACTTGAACTGAATTACAAAACAGAACAGAGTCACACCTTAAAAAGCACACTATGTCTGCTTAACGGGAAAGGTGAGGTGGGGTGATGCATAAAACAAGGGTTTGAAATTAGCTCAGAGACCGTTTCATAAGCCAAATATGTAATAGACAAGGCCACTCCCTGCTCAGTGAACTGGACTCAACACCCCCTAGTCACCGCACAAGAATATATCTGACTAGTAAGAATCTGAAAACCTATGTATTGATATCTCTCTGTAAGTGAATCAAGAGGGTGTAAAGCGGCATAAACACAGCAGGGAAAAGCAGCCAAGACCCATTCTAAACATAAATTACTTAAAAGAACCCACAAAACAAAGACAGTGAAAGAGAGAGAAATTCTTACAAAATCCGTTCAGGGGCTCTGATGCCACCTGGATTGACCATATCTAGACCCACAGCTGGATGAGACATAAGGCTGGACACTCTTGGGGCTGAGAGGATTGGTGAGGTTGGGTGAGCAAACGCAGACCCTTTAAAGTAATACCACGGGGAACCCACCCCATGGGTCCCAAATCTCCAGGTTCAAGGGCATCTTCCTACATCGAAAACATGCATGGGAAACCCAGATGATGGTACACCGTGTGATCGGGAAAGGTTTCTAAAACGCACCTCATTTCTCCTCTCCTTGTGCTCGGGTTCGCCATTCCAGCCGCTTGACTAAACATCTCCCTACTTGGAGAATCAGCACCTTCAACCTCCTGTTTCGTACAGGTTGCAATTTGTCCTGAGCATGAACGGGAAGAGGGGGAACCAACGAGAGACTAGCCTTAGGTGTTGGGACAGGCACAGGTCACTCCATTTTCCCATCAGGAAGAAGAATGAACCACAGGCTCAGCCTGCCCCCCGGAACCAGAATAGGGCCTGAAGCAATCCTGCGCTTTTGCGGCCGGCTCCCAAAAAAGCAAGTTGACAAATGGAGCTCAGGGGCACTGCAATTCACAAACCTGCAGAGTTATAAATGATAACTCCCGTCCACAAATATATTGACGGAAGGCAACGAAGAGGACGTGAAAGCAAGGCAGAATTGCAGGAAACAGATTTCAGGAGGTAGTTTCGACTCGCCTTTAAAGCACGTGAAAAACCGCAAAACGTTGACAATGATGCCCTTGGCCAAAAAGGGCGTATGCGTTTTTTCCTGAATATATTCAAGAAAAAACGAATACGCCCTTTTTGGCCAACCAAGCAAGCCGGAAGGGCAAATCAGCGCTACAAAGAAGTCTCGCTTGCCCTCGGTCAAAAGGGCCATGCTGAAAAATGTGTAAAAACCAGAAAAGCAGGACAGGCCATGGAGACATGGGAGCCTTGCTACGCTGATGGGCGGGACGTAAATTGCCAACAGCCACTCTGGAGAAGTGTACGGTGTGTCCTGAAACATGTAATAAACACAGCTTAGAGAGCATAGGGCACTTCCACTCATGGGCGTATAAATTGGGAAAACTAAACATCAACAAGACACAGGCACCACAAAGTTTAGAGCTGCCCTGTTTCCAAGAACCTCCACGTCGGTACACCTTAAATATCCCAAGAAAGAGAAAAATGGATAAAGAAGTTGTGGTACTTAGGCACAATGGAATATCACTCAGCCATGAAATCAATGTCATAAGGCTAGTTAGCAGCATGAGGAGTGGATTTAGGGATGATGATTCTAAGTGAAATAAGTCACACAGAAAAAGACACTTATCCTAAGATATCGCTTATAGAGGGAATGTCCAAATCGCTACACTTGAACTGAATTACAAAACAGAACAGAGTCACACCTTAAAAAGCACACTATGTCTGCTTAACGGGAAAGGTGAGGTGGGGTGATGCATAAAACAAGGGTTTGAAATTAGCTCAGAGACCGTTTCATAAGCCAAATATGTAATAGACAAGGCCACTCCCTGCTCAGTGAACTGGACTCAACACCCCCTAGTCACCGCACAACAATATATCTGACTAGTAAGAATCTGAAAACCTATGTATTGATGTCTCTCTGTAAGTGAATCAAGAGGGTGTAAAGCGGCATAAACACAGCAGGGAAAAGCAGCCAAGACCCATTCTAAACATAAATTACTTAAAAGAACCCACAAAACAAAGACAGTGAAAGAGAGAGAAATTCTTACAAAATCCGTTCAGGGGCTCTGATGCCACCTGGATTGACCATATCTAGACCCACAGCTGGATGAGACATAAGGCTGGACACTCTTGGGGCTGAGAGGATTGGTGAGGTTGGGTGAGCAAACGCAGACCCTTTAAAGTAATACCGCGGGGAACCCACCCCATGGGTCCCAAATCTCCAGGTTCAAGGGCATCTTCCTACATCGAAAACATGCATGGGAAACCCAGATGATGGTACACCGTGTGATCGGGAAAGGTTTCTAAAACGCACCTCATTTCTCCTCTCCTTGTGCTCGGGTTCGCCATTCCAGCCGCTTGACTAAACATCTCCCTACTTGGAGAATCAGCACCTTCAACCTCCTGTTTCGTACAGGTTGCAATTTGTCCTGAGCATGAACGGGAAGAGGGGGAACCAACGAGAGACTAGCCTTAGGTGTTGGGACAGGCACAGGTCACTCCATTTTCCCATCAGGAAGAAGAATGAACCACAGGCTCAGCCTGCCCCCCGGAACCAGAATAGGGCCTGAAGCAATCCTGCGCTTTTGCGGCCGGCTCCCAAAAAAGCGAGTTGACAAATGGAGCTCAGGGGCACTGCAATTCACAAACCTGCAGAGTTATAAATGATAACTCCCGTCCACAAATATATTGACGGAAGGCAACGAAGAGGACGTGAAAGCAAGGCAGAATTGCAGGAAACAGATTTCAGGAGGTAGTTTCGACTCGCCTTTAAAGCACGTGAAAAACCGCAAAACGTTGACAATGATGCCCTTGGCCAAAAAGGGCGTATGCGTTTTTTCCTGAATATATTCAAGAAAAAACGAATACGCCCTTTTTGGCCAACCAAGCAAGCCGGAAGGGCAAATCAGCGCTACAAAGAAGTCTCGCTTGCCCTCGGTCAAAAGGGCCATGCTGAAAAATGTGTAAAAACCAGAAAAGCAGGACAGGCCATGGAGACATGGGAGCCTTGCTACGCTGATGGGCGGGATGTAAATTGCCAACAGCCACTCTGGAGAAGTGTACGGTGTGTCCTGAAACATGTAATAAACACAGCTTAGAGAGCATAGGGCACTTCCACTCATGGGCGTATAAATTGGGAAAACTAAACATCAACAAGACACAGGCACCACAAAGTTTAGAGCTGCCCTGTTTCCAAGAACCTCCACGTCGGTACACCTTAAATATCCCAAGAAAGAGAAAAATGGATAAAGAAGTTGTGGTACTTAGGCACAATGGAATATCACTCAGCCATGAAATCAATGTCATAAGGCTAGTTAGCAGCATGAGGAGTGGATTTAGGGATGATGATTCTAAGTGAAATAAGTCACACAGAAAAAGACACTTATCCTAAGATATCGCTTATAGAGGGAATGTCCAAATCGCTACACTTGAACTGAATTACAAAACAGAACAGAGTCACACCTTAAAAAGCACACTATGTCTGCTTAACGGGAAAGGTGAGGTGGGGTGATGCATAAAACAAGGGTTTGAAATTAGCTCAGAGACCGTTTCATAAGCCAAATATGTAATAGACAAGGCCACTCCCTGCTCAGTGAACTGGACTCAACACCCCCTAGTCACCGCACAACAATATATCTGACTAGTAAGAATCTGAAAACCTATGTATTGATGTCTCTCTGTAAGTGAATCAAGAGGGTGTAAAGCGGCATAAACACAGCAGGGAAAAGCAGCCAAGACCCATTCTAAACATAAATTACTTAAAAGAACCCACAAAACAAAGACAGTGAAAGAGAGAGAAATTCTTACAAAATCCGTTCAGGGGCTCTGATGCCACCTGGATTGACCATATCTAGACCCACAGCTGGATGAGACATAAGGCTGGACACTCTTGGGGCTGAGAGGATTGGTGAGGTTGGGTGAGCAAACGCAGACCCTTTAAAGTAATACCGCGGGGAACCCACCCCATGGGTCCCAAATCTCCAGGTTCAAGGGCATCTTCCTACATCGAAAACATGCATGGGAAACCCAGATGATGGTACACCGTGTGATCGGGAAAGGTTTCTAAAACGCACCTCATTTCTCCTCTCCTTGTGCTCGGGTTCGCCATTCCAGCCGCTTGACTAAACATCTCCCTACTTGGAGAATCAGCACCTTCAACCTCCTGTTTCGTACAGGTTGCAATTTGTCCTGAGCATGAACGGGAAGAGGGGGAACCAACGAGAGACTAGCCTTAGGTGTTGGGACAGGCACAGGTCACTCCATTTTCCCATCAGGAAGAAGAATGAACCACAGGCTCAGCCTGCCCCCCGGAACCAGAATAGGGCCTGAAGCAATCCTGCGCTTTTGCGGCCGGCTCCCAAAAAAGCGAGTTGACAAATGGAGCTCAGGGGCACTGCAATTCACAAACCTGCAGAGTTATAAATGATAACTCCCGTCCACAAATATATTGACGGAAGGCAACGAAGAGGACGTGAAACCAAGGCAGAATTGCAGGAAACAGATATCAGGAGGTACTTTGGACTCGCCTTTAAAGCACGTGAAAAACCGCAAAACGTTGACAATGATGCCCTTGGCCAAAAAGGGCGTATGCGTTTTTTCCTGAATATATTCAAGAAAAAACGAATACGCCCTTTTTGGCCAACCAAGCAAGCCGGAAGGGCAAATCAGCGCTACAAAGAAGTCTCGCTTGCCCTCGGTCAAAAGGGCCATGCTGAAAAATATGTAAAAACCAGAAAAGCAGGACAGGCCATGGAGACATGGGAGCCTTGCTACGCTGATGGGCGGGATGTAAATTGCCAACAGCCACTCTGGAGAAGTGTACGGTGTGTCCTGAAACATGTATTAAACACAGCTTAGAGAGCATAGGGCACTTCCACTCATGGGAGTATAAATTGGGAAAACTAAACATCAACAAGACACAGGCACCACAAAGTTTAGAGCTGCCCTGTTTCCAAGAACCTCCACGTCGGTACACCTTAAATATCCCAAGAAAGAGAAAAATGGATAAAGAAGTTGTGGTACTTAGGCACAATGGAATATCACTCAGCCATGAAATCAATGTCATAAGGCTAGTTAGCAGCATGAGGAGTGGATTTAGGGATGATGATTCTAAGTGAAATAAGTCACAGAGAAAAAGACACTTATCCTAAGATATCGCTTATAGAGGGAATGTCAAAATCGCTACACTTGAACTGAATTACAAAACAGAACAGAGTCACACCTTAAAAAGCACACTATGTCTGCTTAACGGGAAAGGTGAGGTGGGGTGATGCATAAAACAAGGGTTTGAAATTAGCTCAGAGACCGTTTCATAAGCCAAATATGTAATAGACAAGGCCACTCCCTGCTCAGTGAACTGGACTCAACACCCCCTAGTCACCGCACAAGAATATATCTGACTAGTAAGAATCTGAAAACCTATGTATTGATATCTCTCTGTAAGTGAATCAAGAGGGTGTAAAGCGGCATAAACACAGCAGGGAAAAGCAGCCAAGACCCATTCTAAACATAAATTACTTAAAAGAACCCACAAAACAAAGACAGTGAAAGAGAGAGAAATTCTTACAAAATCCGTTCAGGGGCTCTGATGCCACCTGGATTGACCATATCTAGACCCACAGCTGGATGAGACATAAGGCTGGACACTCTTGGGGCTGAGAGGATTGGTGAGGTTGGGTGAGCAAACGCAGACCCTTTAAAGTAATACCACGGGGAACCCACCCCATGGGTCCCAAATCTCCAGGTTCAAGGGCATCTTCCTACATCGAAAACATGCATGGGAAACCCAGATGATGGTACACCGTGTGATCGGGAAAGGTTTCTAAAACGCACCTCATTTCTCCTCTCCTTGTGCTCGGGTTCGCCATTCCAGCCGCTTGACTAAACATCTCCCTACTTGGAGAATCAGCACCTTCAACCTCCTGTTTCGTACAGGTTGCAATTTGTCCTGAGCATGAACGGGAAGAGGGGGAACCAACGAGAGACTAGCCTTAGGTGTTGGGACAGGCACAGGTCACTCTATTTTCCCATCAGGAAGAAGAATGAACCACAGGCTCAGCCTGCCCCCCGGAACCAGAATAGGGCCTGAAGCAATCCTGCGCTTTTGCGGCCGGCTCCCAAAAAAGCAAGTTGACAAATGGAGCTCAGGGGCACTGCAATTCACAAACCTGCAGAGTTATAAATGATAACTCCCGTCCACAAATATATTGACGGAAGGCAACGAAGAGGACGTGAAAGCAAGGCAGAATTGCAGGAAACAGATTTCAGGAGGTAGTTTCGACTCGCCTTTAAAGCACGTGAAAAACCGCAAAACGTTGACAATGATGCCCTTGGCCAAAAAGGGCGTATGCGTTTTTTCCTGAATATATTCAAGAAAAAACGAATACGCCCTTTTTGGCCAACCAAGCAAGCCGGAAGGGCAAATCAGCGCTACAAAGAAGTCTCGCTTGCCCTCGGTCAAAAGGGCCATGCTGAAAAATGTGTAAAAACCAGAAAAGCAGGACAGGCCATGGAGACATGGGAGCCTTGCTACGCTGATGGGCGGGATGTAAATTGCCAACAGCCACTCTGGAGAAGTGTACGGTGTGTCCTGAAACATGTAATAAACACAGCTTAGAGAGCATAGGGCACTTCCACTCATGGGCGTATAAATTGGGAAAACTAAACATCAACAAGACACAGGCACCACAAAGTTTAGAGCTGCCCTGTTTCCAAGAACCTCCACGTCGGTACACCTTAAATATCCCAAGAAAGAGAAAAATGGATAAAGAAGTTGTGGTACTTAGGCACAATGGAATATCACTCAGCCATGAAATCAATGTCATAAGGCTAGTTAGCAGCATGAGGAGTGGATTTAGGGATGATGATTCTAAGTGAAATAAGTCACACAGAAAAAGACACTTATCCTAAGATATCGCTTATAGAGGGAATGTCCAAATCGCTACACTTGAACTGAATTACAAAACAGAACAGAGTCACACCTTAAAAAGCACACTATGTCTGCTTAACGGGAAAGGTGAGGTGGGGTGATGCATAAAACAAGGGTTTGAAATTAGCTCAGAGACCGTTTCATAAGCCAAATATGTAATAGACAAGGCCACTCCCTGCTCAGTGAACTGGACTCAACACCCCCTAGTCACCGCACAACAATATATCTGACTAGTAAGAATCTGAAAACCTATGTATTGATGTCTCTCTGTAAGTGAATCAAGAGGGTGTAAAGCGGCATAAACACAGCAGGGAAAAGCAGCCAAGACCCATTCTAAACATAAATTACTTAAAAGAACCCACAAAACAAAGACAGTGAAAGAGAGAGAAATTCTTACAAAATCCGTTCAGGGGCTCTGATGCCACCTGGATTGACCATATCTAGACCCACAGCTGGATGAGACATAAGGCTGGACACTCTTGGGGCTGAGAGGATTGGTGAGGTTGGGTGAGCAAACGCAGACCCTTTAAAGTAATACCGCGGGGAACCCACCCCATGGGTCCCAAATCTCCAGGTTCAAGGGCATCTTCCTACATCGAAAACATGCATGGGAAACCCAGATGATGGTACACCGTGTGATCGGGAAAGGTTTCTAAAACGCACCTCATTTCTCCTCTCCTTGTGCTCGGGTTCGCCATTCCAGCCGCTTGACTAAACATCTCCCTACTTGGAGAATCAGCACCTTCAACCTCCTGTTTCTTACAGGTTGCAATTTGTCCTGAGCATGAACGGGAAGAGGGGGAACCAACGAGAGACTAGCCTTAGGTGTTGGGACAGGCACAGGTCACTCCATTTTCCCATCAGGAAGAAGAATGAACCACAGGCTCAGCCTGCCCCCCGGAACCAGAATAGGGCCTGAAGCAATCCTGCGCTTTTGCGGCCGGCTCCCAAAAAAGCGAGTTGACAAATGGAGCTCAGGGGCACTGCAATTCACAAACCTGCAGAGTTATAAATGATAACTCCCGTCCACAAATATATTGACGGAAGGCAACGAAGAGGACGTGAAACCAAGGCAGAATTGCAGGAAACAGATTTCAGGAGGTACTTTCGACTCGCCTTTAAAGCACGTGAAAAACCGCAAAACGTTGACAATGATGCCCTTGGCCAAAAAGGGCGTATGCGTTTTTTCCTGAATATATTCAAGAAAAAACGAATACGCCCTTTTTGGCCAACCAAGCAAGCCGGAAGGGCAAATCAGCGCTACAAAGAAGTCTCGCTTGCCCTCGGTCAAAAGGGCCATGCTGAAAAATATGTAAAAACCAGAAAAGCAGGACAGGCCATGGAGACATGGGAGCCTTGCTACGCTGATGGGCGGGATGTAAATTGCCAACAGCCACTCTGGAGAAGTGTACGGTGTGTCCTGAAACATGTATTAAACACAGCTTAGAGAGCATAGGGCACTTCCACTCATGGGAGTATAAATTGGGAAAACTAAACATCAACAAGACACAGGCACCACAAAGTTTAGAGCTGCCCTGTTTCCAAGAACCTCCACGTCGGTACACCTTAAATATCCCAAGAAAGAGAAAAATGGATAAAGAAGTTGTGGTACTTAGGCACAATGGAATATCACTCAGCCATGAAATCAATGTCATAAGGCTAGTTAGCAGCATGAGGAGTGGATTTAGGGATGATGATTCTAAGTGAAATAAGTCACAGAGAAAAAGACACTTATCCTAAGATATCGCTTATAGAGGGAATGTCAAAATCGCTACACTTGAACTGAATTACAAAACAGAACAGAGTCACACCTTAAAAAGCACACTATGTCTGCTTAACGGGAAAGGTGAGGTGGGGTGATGCATAAAACAAGGGTTTGAAATTAGCTCAGAGACCGTTTCATAAGCCAAATATGTAATAGACAAGGCCACTCCCTGCTCAGTGAACTGGACTCAACACCCCCTAGTCACCGCACAAGAATATATCTGACTAGTAAAAATCTGAAAACCTATGTATTGATATCTCTCTGTAAGTGAATCAAGAGGGTGTAAAGCGGCATAAACACAGCAGGGAAAAGCAGCCAAGACCCATTCTAAACATAAATTACTTAAAAGAACCCACAAAACAAAGACAGTGAAAGAGAGAGAAATTCTTACAAAATCCGTTCAGGGGCTCTGATGCCACCTGGATTGACCATATCTAGACCCACAGCTGGATGAGACATAAGGCTGGACACTCTTGGGGCTGAGAGGATTGGTGAGGTTGGGTGAGCAAACGCAGACCCTTTAAAGTAATACCACGGGGAACCCACCCCATGGGTCCCAAATCTCCAGGTTCAAGGGCATCTTCCTACATCGAAAACATGCATGGGAAACCCAGATGATGGTACACCGTGTGATCGGGAAAGGTTTCTAAAACGCACCTCATTTCTCCTCTCCTTGTGCTCGGGTTCGCCATTCCAGCCGCTTGACTAAACATCTCCCTACTTGGAGAATCAGCACCTTCAACCTCCTGTTTCGTACAGGTTGCAATTTGTCCTGAGCATGAACGGGAAGAGGGGGAACCAACGAGAGACTAGCCTTAGGTGTTGGGACAGGCACAGGTCACTCCATTTTCCCATCAGGAAGAAGAATGAACCACAGGCTCAGCCTGCCCCCCGGAACCAGAATAGGGCCTGAAGCAATCCTGCGCTTTTGCGGCTGGCTCCCAAAAAAGCAAGTTGACAAATGGAGCTCAGGGGCACTGCAATTCACAAACCTGCAGAGTTATAAATGATAACTCCCGTCCACAAATATATTGACGGAAGGCAACGAAGAGGACGTGAAACCAAGGCAGAATTGCAGGAAACAGATTTCAGGAGGTAGTTTCGACTCGCCTTTAAAGCACGTGAAAAACCGCAAAACGTTGACAATGATGCCCTTGGCCAAAAAGGGCGTATGCGTTTTTTCCTGAATATATTCAAGAAAAAACGAATACGCCCTTTTTGGCCAACCAAGCAAGCCGGAAGGGCAAATCAGCGCTACAAAGAAGTCTCGCTTGCCCTCGGTCAAAAGGGCCATGCTGAAAAATGTGTAAAAACCAGAAAAGCAGGACAGGCCATGGAGACATGGGAGCCTTGCTACGCTGATGGGCGGGATGTAAATTGCCAACAGCCACTCTGGAGAAGTGTACGGTGTGTCCTGAAACATGTAATAAACACAGCTTAGAGAGCATAGGGCACTTCCACTCATGGGCGTATAAATTGGGAAAACTAAACATCAACAAGACACAGGCACCACAAAGTTTAGAGCTGCCCTGTTTCCAAGAACCTCCACGTCGGTACACCTTAAATATCCCAAGAAAGAGAAAAATGGATAAAGAAGTTGTGGTACTTAGGCACAATGGAATATCACTCAGCCATGAAATCAATGTCATAAGGCTAGTTAGCAGCATGAGGAGTGGATTTAGGGATGATGATTCTAAGTGAAATAAGTCACACAGAAAAAGACACTTATCCTAAGATATCGCTTATAGAGGGAATGTCCAAATCGCTACACTTGAACTGAATTACAAAACAGAACAGAGTCACACCTTAAAAAGCACACTATGTCTGCTTAACGGGAAAGGTGAGGTGGGGTGATGCATAAAACAAGGGTTTGAAATTAGCTCAGAGACCGTTTCATAAGCCAAATATGTAATAGACAAGGCCACTCCCTGCTCAGTGAACTGGACTCAACACCCCCTAGTCACCGCACAAGAATATATCTGACTAGTAAGAATCTGAAAACCTATGTATTGATATCTCTCTGTAAGTGAATCAAGAGGGTGTAAAGCGGCATAAACACAGCAGGGAAAAGCAGCCAAGACCCATTCTAAACATAAATTACTTAAAAGAACCCACAAAACAAAGACAGTGAAAGAGAGAGAAATTCTTACAAAATCCGTTCAGGGGCTCTGATGCCACCTGGATTGACCATATCTAGACCCACAGCTGGATGAGACATAAGGCTGGACACTCTTGGGGCTGAGAGGATTGGTGAGGTTGGGTGAGCAAACGCAGACCCTTTAAAGTAATACCGCGGGGAACCCACCCCATGGGTCCCAAATCTCCAGGTTCAAGGGCATCTTCCTACATCGAAAACATGCATGGGAAACCCAGATGATGGTACACCGTGTGATCGGGAAAGGTTTCTAAAACGCACCTCATTTCTCCTCTCCTTGTGCTCGGGTTCGCCATTCCAGCCGCTTGACTAAACATCTCCCTACTTGGAGAATCAGCACCTTCAACCTCCTGTTTCGTACAGGTTGCAATTTGTCCTGAGCATGAACGGGAAGAGGGGGAACCAACGAGAGACTAGCCTTAGGTGTTGGGACAGGCACAGGTCACTCCATTTTCCCATCAGGAAGAAGAATGAACCACAGGCTCAGCCTGCCCCCCGGAACCAGAATAGGGCCTGAAGCAATCCTGCCCTTTTGCGGCCGGCTCCCAAAAAAGCGAGTTGACAAATGGAGCTCAGGGGCACTGCAATTCACAAACCTGCAGAGTTATAAATGATAACTCCCGTCCACAAATATATTGACGGAAGGCAACGAAGAGGACGTGAAACCAAGGCAGAATTGCAGGAAACAGATTTCAGGAGGTAGTTTCGACTCGCCTTTAAAGCACGTGAAAAACCGCAAAACGTTGACAATGATGCCCTTGGCCAAAAAGGGCGTATGCGTTTTTTCCTGAATATATTCAAGAAAAAACGAATACGCCCTTTTTGGCCAACCAAGCAAGCCGGAAGGGCAAATCAGCGCTACAAAGAAGTCGCGCTTGCCCTCGGTCAAAAGGGACATGCTGAAAAATGTGTAAAAACCAGAAAAGCAGGACAGGCCATGGAGACATGGGAGCCTTGCTACGCTGATGGGCGGGACGTAAATTGCCAACAGCCACTCTGGAGAAGTGTACGGTGTGTCCTGAAACATGTAATAAACACAGCTAAGAGAGCATAGGGCACTTCCACTCATGGCCGTATAAATTGGGAAAACTAAACATCAACAAGACACAGGCACCACAAAGTTTAGGGCTGCCCTGTTTCCAAGAACCTCCACGTCGGTACACCTTAAATATCCCAAGAAAGAGAAAAATGGATAAAGAAGTTGTGGTACTTAGGCACAATGGAATATCACTCAGCCATGAAATCAATGTCATAAGGCTAGTTAGCAGCATGAGGAGTGGATTTAGGGATGATGATTCTAAGTGAAATAAGTCACACAGAAAAAGACACTTATCCTAAGATATCGCTTATAGAGGGAATGTCCAAATCGCTACACTTGAACTGAATTACAAAACAGAACAGAGTCACACCTTAAAAAGCACACTATGTCTGCTTAACGGGAAAGGTGAGGTGGGGTGATGCATAAAACAAGGGTTTGAAATTAGCTCAGAGACCGTTTCATAAGCCAAATATGTAATAGACAAGGCCACTCCCTGCTCAGTGAACTGGACTCAACACCCCCTAGTCACCGCACAAGAATATATCTGACTAGTAAGAATCTGAAAACCTATGTATTGATATCTCTCTGTAAGTGAATCAAGAAGGTGTAAAGCGGCATAAACACAGCAGGGAAAAGCAGCCAAGACCCATTCTAAACATAAATTACTTAAAAGAACCCACAAAACAAAGACAGTGAAAGAGAGAGAAATTCTTACAAAATCCGTTCAGGGGCTCTGATGCCACCTGGATTGACCATATCTAGACCCACAGCTGGATGAGACATAAGGCTGGACACTCTTGGGGCTGAGAGGATTGGTGAGGTTGGGTGAGCAAACGCAGACCCTTTAAAGTAATACCACGGGGAACCCACTCCATGGGTCCCAAATCTCCAGGTTCAAGGGCATCTTCCTACATCGAAAACATGCATGGGAAACCCAGATGATGGTACACCGTGTGATCGGGAAAGGTTTCTAAAACGCACCTCATTTCTCCTCTCCTTGTGCTCGGGTTCGCCATTCCAGCCGCTTGACTAAACATCTCCCTACTTGGAGAATCAGCACCTTCAACCTCCTGTTTCGTACAGGTTGCAATTTGTCCTGAGCATGAACGGGAAGAGGGGGAACCAACGAGAGACTAGCCTTAGGTGTTGGGACAGGAACAGGTCACTCCATTTTCCCATCAGGAAGAAGAATGAACCACAGGCTCAGCCTGCCCCCCGGAACCAGAATAGGGCCTGAAGCAATCCTGCGCTTTTGCGGCCGGCTCCCAAAAAAGCGAGTTGACAAATGGAGCTCAGGGGCACTGCAATTCACAAACCTGCAGAGTTATAAATGATAACTCCCATCCACAAATATATTGACGGAAGGCAACGAAGAGGACGTGAAAGCAAGGCAGAATTGCAGGAAACAGATTTCAGGAGGTAGATTCGACTCGCCTGTAAAGCACGTGAAAAGCCGCAAAACGTTGACAATGATGCCCTTGGCCAAAAAGGGCGTATGCGTTTTTTCCTGAATATATTCAGGAAAAAACGCATACGCCCTTTTTGGCCAACCAAGCAAGCCGGAAGGGCAAATCAGCGCTACAAAGAAGTCTCGCTTGCCCTCGGTCAAAAGGGCCATGCTGAAAAATGTGTAAAAACCAGAAAAGCAGGACAGGCCATGGAGACATGGGAGCCTTGCTACGCTGATGGGCGGGATGTAAATTGCCAACAGCCACTCTGGAGAAGTGTACGGTGTGTCATGAAACATATAATAAACACAAGTTAGAGAGCATAGGGCACTTCCACTCATGGGCGTATAAATTGGGAAAACTAAACATCAACAAGACACAGGCACCACAAAGTTTAGGGCTGCCCTGTTTCCAAGAACCTCCACGTCGGTACACCTTAAATATCCCAAGAAAGAGAAAAATGGATAAAGAAGTTGTGGTACTTAGGCACAATGGAATATCACTCAGCCATGAAATCAATGTCATAAGGCTAGTTAGCAGCATGAGGAGTGGATTTAGGGATGATGATTCTAAGTGAAATAAGTCACACAGAAAAAGACACTTATCCTAAGATATCGCTTATAGAGGGAATGTCCAAATCGCTACACTTGAACTGAATTACAAAACAGAACAGAGTCACACCTTAAAAAGCACACTATGTCTGCTTAACGGGAAAGGTGAGGTGGGGTGATGCATAAAACAAGGGTTTGAAATTAGCTCAGAGACCGTTTCATAAGCCAAATATGTAATAGACAAGGCCACTCCCTGCTCAGTGAACTGGACTCAACACCCCCTAGTCACCGCACAAGAATATATCTGACTAGTAAGAATCTGAAAACCTATGTATTGATATCTCTCTGTAAGTGAATCAAGAGGGTGTAAAGCGGCATAAACACAGCAGGGAAAAGCAGCCAAGACCCATTCTAAACATAAATTACTTAAAAGAACCCACAAAACAAAGACAGTGAAAGAGAGAGAAATTCTTACAAAATCCGTTCAGGGGCTCTGATGCCACCTGGATTGACCATATCTAGACCCACAGCTGGATGAGACATAAGGCTGGACACTCTTGGGGCTGAGAGGATTGGTGAGGTTGGGTGAGCAAACGCAGACCCTTTAAAGTAATACCGCGGGGAACCCACCCCATGGGTCCCAAATCTCCAGGTTCAAGGGCATCTTCCTACATCGAAAACATGCATGGGAAACCCAGATGATGGTACACCGTGTGATCGGGAAAGGTTTCTAAAACGCACCTCATTTCTCCTCTCCTTGTGCTCGGGTTCGCCATTCCAGCCGCTTGACTAAACATCTCCCTACTTGGAGAATCAGCACCTTCAACCTCCTGTTTCGTACAGGTTGCAATTTGTCCTGAGCATGAACGGGAAGAGGGGGAACCAACGAGAGACTAGCCTTAGGTGTTGGGACAGGCACAGGTCACTCCATTTTCCCATCAGGAAGAAGAATGAACCACAGGCTCAGCCTGCCCCCCGGAACCAGAATAGGGCCTGAAGCAATCCTGCGCTTTTGCGGCCGGCTCCCAAAAAAGCGAGTTGACAAATGGAGCTCAGGGGCACTGCAATTCACAAACCTGCAGAGTTATAAATGATAACTCCCGTCCACAAATATATTGACGGAAGGCAACGAAGAGGACGTGAAACCAAGGCAGAATTGCAGGAAACAGATTTCAGGAGGTAGTTTCGACTCGCCTTTAAAGCACGTGAAAAACCGCAAAACGTTGACAATGATGCCCTTGGCCACAAAGGGCGTATGCGTTTTTTCCTGAATATATTCAAGAAAAAACGAATACGCCCTTTTTGGCCAACCAAGCAAGCCGGAAGGGCAAATCAGCGCTACAAAGAAGTCTCGCTTGCCCTCGGTCAAAAGGGCCATGCTGAAAAATGTGTAAAAACCAGAAAAGCAGGACAGGCCATGGAGACATGGGAGCCTTGCTACGCTGATGGGCGGGATGTAAATTGCCAACAGCCACTCTGGAGAAGTGTACGGTGTGTCCTGAAACATGTAATAAACACAGCTTAGAGAGCATAGGGCACTTCCACTCATGGGCGTATAAATTGGGAAAACTAAACATCAACAAGACACAGGCACCACAAAGTTTAGAGCTGCCCTGTTTCCAAGAACCTCCACGTCGGTACACCTTAAATATCCCAAGAAAGAGAAAAATGGATAAAGAAGTTGTGGTACTTAGGCACAATGGAATATCACTCAGCCATGAAATCAATGTCATAAGGCTAGTTAGCAGCATGAGGAGTGGATTTAGGGATGATGATTCTAAGTGAAATAAGTCACACAGAAAAAGACACTTATCCTAAGATATCGCTTATAGAGGGAATGTCCAAATCGCTACACTTGAACTGAATTACAAAACAGAACAGAGTCACACCTTAAAAAGCACACTATGTCTGCTTAACGGGAAAGGTGAGGTGGGGTGATGCATAAAACAAGGGTTTGAAATTAGCTCAGAGACCGTTTCATAAGCCAAATATGTAATAGACAAGGCCACTCCCTGCTCAGTGAACTGGACTCAACACCCCCTAGTCACCGCACAACAATATATCTGACTAGTAAGAATCTGAAAACCTATGTATTGATATCTCTCTGTAAGTGAATCAAGAGGGTGTAAAGCGGCATAAACACAGCAGGGAAAAGCAGCCAAGACCCATTCTAAACATAAATTACTTAAAAGAACCCACAAAACAAAGACAGTGAAAGAGAGAGAAATTCTTACAAAATCCGTTCAGGGGCTCTGATGCCACCTGGATTGACCATATCTAGACCCACAGCTGGATGAGACATAAGGCTGGACACTCTTGGGGCTGAGAGGATTGGTGAGGTTGGGTGAGCAAACGCAGACCCTTTAAAGTAATACCGCGGGGAACCCACCCCATGGGTCCCAAATCTCCAGGTTCAAGGGCATCTTCCTACATCGAAAACATGCATGGGAAACCCAGATGATGGTACACCGTGTGATCGGGAAAGGTTTCTAAAACGCACCTCATTTCTCCTCTCCTTGTGCTCGGGTTCGCCATTCCAGCCGCTTGACTAAACATCTCCCTACTTGGAGAATCAGCACCTTCAACCTCCTGTTTCTTACAGGTTGCAATTTGTCCTGAGCATGAACGGGAAGAGGGGGAACCAACGAGAGACTAGCCTTAGGTGTTGGGACAGGCACAGGTCACTCCATTTTCCCATCAGGAAGAAGAATGAACCACAGGCTCAGCCTGCCCCCCGGAACCAGAATAGGGCCTGAAGCAATCCTGCGCTTTTGCGGCCGGCTCCCAAAAAAGCGAGTTGACAAATGGAGCTCAGGGGCACTGCAATTCACAAACCTGCAGAGTTATAAATGATAACTCCCATCCACAAATATATTGACGGAAGGCAACGAAGAGGACGTGAAAGCAAGGCAGAATTGCAGGAAACAGATTTCAGGAGGTAGATTCGACTCGCCTGTAAAGCACGTGAAAAGCCGCAAAACGTTGACAATGATGCCCTTGGCCAAAAAGGGCGTATGCGTTTTTTCCTGAATATATTCAGGAAAAAACGCATACGCCCTTTTTGGCCAACCAAGCAAGCCGGAAGGGCAAATCAGCGCTACAAAGAAGTCTCGCTTGCCCTCGGTCAAAAGGGCCATGCTGAAAAATGTGTAAAAACCAGAAAAGCAGGACAGGCCATGGAGACATGGGAGCCTTGCTACGCTGATGGGCGGGATGTAAATTGCCAACAGCCACTCTGGAGAAGTGTACGGTGTGTCATGAAACATATAATAAACACAACTTAGAGAGCATAGGGCACTTCCACTCATGGGCGTATAAATTGGGAAAACTAAACATCAACAAGACACAGGCACCACAAAGTTTAGGGCTGCCCTGTTTCCAAGAACCTCCACGTCGGTACACCTTAAATATCCCAAGAAAGAGAAAAATGGATAAAGAAGTTGTGGTACTTAGGCACAATGGAATATCACTCAGCCATGAAATCAATGTCATAAGGCTAGTTAGCAGCATGAGGAGTGGATTTAGGGACGATGATTCTAAGTGAAATAAGTCACACAGAAAAAGACACTTATCCTAAGATATCGCTTATAGAGGGAATGTCCAAATCGCTACACTTGAACTGAATTACAAAACAGAACAGAGTCACACCTTAAAAAGCACACTATGTCTGCTTAACGGGAAAGGTGAGGTGGGGTGATGCATAAAACAAGGGTTTGAAATTAGCTCAGAGACCGTTTCATAAGCCAAATATGTAATAGACAAGGCCACTCCCTGCTCAGTGAACTGGACTCAACACCCCCTAGTCACCGCACAAGAATATATCTGACTAGTAAGAATCTGAAAACCTATGTATTGATATCTCTCTGTAAGTGAATCAAGAGGGTGTAAAACGGCATAAACACAGCAGGGAAAAGCAGCCAAGACCCATTCTAAACATAAATTACTTAAAAGAACCCACAAAACAAAGACAGTGAAAGAGAGAGAAATTCTTACAAAATCCGTTCAGGGGCTCTGATGCCACCTGGATTGACCATATCTAGACCCACAGCTGGATGAGACATAAGGCTGGACACTCTTGGGGCTGAGAGGATTGGTGAGGTTGGGTGAGCAAACGCAGACCCTTTAAAGTAATACCGCGGGGTACCCACCCCATGGGTCCCAAATCTCCAGGTTCAAGGGCATCTTCCTACATCGAAAACATGCATGGGAAACCCAGATGATGGTACACCGTGTGATCGGGAAAGGTTTCTAAAACGCACCTCATTTCTCCTCTCCTTGTGCTCGGGTTCGCCATTCCAGCCGCTTGACTAACCATCTCCCTACTTGGAGAATCAGCACCTTCAACCTCCTGTTTCGTACAGGTTGCAATTTGTCCTGAGCATGAACGGGAAGAGGGGGAACCAACGAGAGACTAGCCTTAGGTGTTGGGACAGGCACAGGTCACTCCATTTTCCCATCAGGAAGAAGAATGAACCACAGGCTCAGCCTGCCCCCCGGAACCAGAATAGGGCCTGAAGCAATCCTGCGCTTTTGCGGCCGGCTCCCAAAAAAGCGAGTTGACAAATGGAGCTCAGGGGCACTGCAATTCACAAACCTGCAGAGTTATAAATGATAACTCCCGTCCACAAATATATTGACGGAAGGCAACGAAGAGGACGTGAAAGCAAGGCAGAATTGCAGGAAACAGATTTCAGGAGGTAGTTTCAACTCGCCTTTAAAGCACGTGAAAAACCGCAAAACGTTGACAATGATGCCCTTGGCCAAAAAGGGCGTATGCTTTTTTTCCTGAATATATTCAGGAAAAAACGAATACGCCCTTTTTGGCCAACCAAGCAAGCCGGAAGGGCAAATCAGCGCTACAAAAAAGTCTCGCTTGCCCTCGGTCAAAAGGGCCATGCTGAAAAATGTGTAAAAACCAGAAAAGCAGGACAGGCCATGGAGACATGGGAGCCTTGCTACGCTGATGGGCGGGATGTAAATTGCCAACAGCCACTCTGGAGAAGTGTACGGTGTGTCCTGAAACATGTAATAAACACAACTTAGAGAGCATAGGGCACTTCCACTCATGGGCGTATAAATTGGGAAAACTAAACATCAACAAGACACAGGCACCCCAGAGTTTAGGGCTGCTCTGTGTCCATGAACCTCCACGTCGGTACACATTAAATATCCCAAGAAAGAGAAAAATGGATAAAGAAGTTGTGGTACTTAGGCACAATGGAATATCACTCAGCCATGAAATCAATGTCATAAGGCTAGTTAGCAGCATGAGGAGTGGATTTAGGGACGATGATTCTAAGTGAAATAAGTCACACAGAAAAAGACACTTATCCTAAGATATCGCTTATAGAGGGAATGTCAAAATCGCTACACTTGAACTGAATTACAAAACAGAACAGAGTCACACCTTAAAAAGCACACTATGTCTGCTTAACGGGAAAGGTGAGGTGGGGTGATGCATAAAACAAGGGTTTGAAATTAGCTCAGAGACCGTTTCATAAGCCAAATATGTAATAGACAAGGCCACTCCCTGCTCAGTGAACTGGACTCAACACCCCCTAGTCACCGCACAAGAATATATCTGACTAGTAAGAATCTGAAAACCTATGTATTGATATCTCTCTGTAAGTGAATTAAGAGGGTGTAAAGCGGCATAAACACAGCAGGGAAAAGCAGCCAAGACCCATTCTAAACATAAATTACTTAAAAGAACCCACAAAACAAAGACAGTGAAAGAGAGAGAAATTCTTACAAAATCCGTTCAGGGGCTCTGATGCCACCTGGATTGACCATATGTAGACCCACAGCTGGATGAGACATAAGGCTGGACACTCTTGGGGCTGAGAGGATTGGTGAGGTTGGGTGAGCAAACGCAGACCCTTTAAAGTAATACCGCGGGGAACCCACCCCATGGGTCCCAAATCTCCAGGTTCAAGGGCATCTTCCTACATCGAAAACATGCATGGGAAACCCAGATGATGGTACACCGTGTGATCGGGAAAGGTTTCTAAAACGCACCTCATTTCTCCTCTCCTTGTGCTCGGGTTCGCCATTCCAGCCGCTTGACTAAACATCTCCCTACTTGGAGAATCAGCACCTTCAACCTCCTGTTTCGTACAGGTTGCAATTTGTCCTGAGCATGAACGGGAAGAGGGGGAACCAACGAGAGACTAGCCTTAGGTGTTGGGACAGGCACAGGTCACTCCATTTTCCCATCAGGAAGAAGAATGAACCACAGGCTCAGCCTGCCCCCCGGAACCAGAATAGGGCCTGAAGCAATCCTGCGCTTTTGCGGCCGGCTCCCAAAAAAGCGAGTTGACAAATGGAGCTCAGGGGCACTGCAATTCACAAACCTGCAGAGTTATAAATGATAACTCCCGTCCACAAATATATTGACGGAAGGCAACGAAGAGGACGTGAAACCAAGGCAGAATTGCAGGAAACAGATTTCAGGAGGTAGTTTCGACTCGCCTTTAAAGCACGTGAAAAACCGCAAAACGTTGACAATGATGCCCTTGGCCACAAAGGGCGTATGCGTTTTTTCCTGAATATATTCAAGAAAAAACGAATACGCCCTTTTTGGCCAACCAAGCAAGCCGGAAGGGCAAATCAGCGCTACAAAGAAGTCTCGCTTGCCCTCGGTCAAAAGGGCCATGCTGAAAAATGTGTAAAAACCAGAAAAGCAGGACAGGCCATGGAGACATGGGAGCCTTGCTACGCTGATGGGCGGGATGTAAATTGCCAACAGCCACTCTGGAGAAGTGTACGGTGTGTCCTGAAACATGTAATAAACACAGCTTAGAGAGCATAGGGCACTTCCACTCATGGGCGTATAAATTGGGAAAACTAAACATCAACAAGACACAGGCACCACAAAGTTTAGAGCTGCCCTGTTTCCAAGAACCTCCACGTCGGTACACCTTAAATATCCCAAGAAAGAGAAAAATGGATAAAGAAGTTGTGGTACTTAGGCACAATGGAATATCACTCAGCCATGAAATCAATGTCATAAGGCTAGTTAGCAGCATGAGGAGTGGATTTAGGGATGATGATTCTAAGTGAAATAAGTCACACAGAAAAAGACACTTATCCTAAGATATCGCTTATAGAGGGAATGTCCAAATCGCTACACTTGAACTGAATTACAAAACAGAACAGAGTCACACCTTAAAAAGCACACTATGTCTGCTTAACGGGAAAGGTGAGGTGGGGTGATGCATAAAACAAGGGTTTGAAATTAGCTCAGAGACCGTTTCATAAGCCAAATATGTAATAGACAAGGCCACTCCCTGCTCAGTGAACTGGACTCAACACCCCCTAGTCACCGCACAACAATATATCTGACTAGTAAGAATCTGAAAACCTATGTATTGATATCTCTCTGTAAGTGAATCAAGAGGGTGTAAAGCGGCATAAACACAGCAGGGAAAAGCAGCCAAGACCCATTCTAAACATAAATTACTTAAAAGAACCCACAAAACAAAGACAGTGAAAGAGAGAGAAATTCTTACAAAATCCGTTCAGGGGCTCTGATGCCACCTGGATTGACCATATCTAGACCCACAGCTGGATGAGACATAAGGCTGGACACTCTTGGGGCTGAGAGGATTGGTGAGGTTGGGTGAGCAAACGCAGACCCTTTAAAGTAATACCGCGGGGAACCCACCCCATGGGTCCCAAATCTCCAGGTTCAAGGGCATCTTCCTACATCGAAAACATGCATGGGAAACCCAGATGATGGTACACTGTGTGATCGGGAAAGGTTTCTAAAACGCACCTCATTTCTCCTCTCCTTGTGCTCGGGTTCGCCATTCCAGCCGCTTGACTAAACATCTCCCTACTTGGAGAATCAGCACCTTCAACCTCCTGTTTCTTACAGGTTGCAATTTGTCCTGAGCATGAACGGGAAGAGGGGGAACCAACGAGAGACTAGCCTTAGGTGTTGGGACAGGCACAGGTCACTCCATTTTCCCATCAGGAAGAAGAATGAACCACAGGCTCAGCCTGCCCCCCGGAACCAGAATAGGGCCTGAAGCAATCCTGCGCTTTTGCGGCCGGCTCCCAAAAAAGCGAGTTGACAAATGGAGCTCAGGGGCACTGCAATTCACAAACCTGCAGAGTTATAAATGATAACTCCCATCCACAAATATATTGACGGAAGGCAACGAAGAGGACGTGAAAGCAAGGCAGAATTGCAGGAAACAGATTTCAGGAGGTAGATTCGACTCGCCTGTAAAGCACGTGAAAAGCCGCAAAACGTTGACAATGATGCCCTTGGCCAAAAAGGGCGTATGCGTTTTTTCCTGAATATATTCAGGAAAAAACGCATACGCCCTTTTTGGCCAACCAAGCAAGCCGGAAGGGCAAATCAGCGCTACAAAGAAGTCTCGCTTGCCCTCGGTCAAAAGGGCCATGCTGAAAAATGTGTAAAAACCAGAAAAGCAGGACAGGCCATGGAGACATGGGAGCCTTGCTACGCTGATGGGCGGGATGTAAATTGCCAACAGCCACTCTGGAGAAGTGTACGGTGTGTCATGAAACATATAATAAACACAACTTAGAGAGCATAGGGCACTTCCACTCATGGGCGTATAAATTGGGAAAACTAAACATCAACAAGACACAGGCACCACAAAGTTTAGGGCTGCCCTGTTTCCAAGAACCTCCACGTCGGTACACCTTAAATATCCCAAGAAAGAGAAAAATGGATAAAGAAGTTGTGGTACTTAGGCACAATGGAATATCACTCAGCCATGAAATCAATGTCATAAGGCTAGTTAGCAGCATGAGGAGTGGATTTAGGGACGATGATTCTAAGTGAAATAAGTCACACAGAAAAAGACACTTATCCTAAGATATCGCTTATAGAGGGAATGTCCAAATCGCTACACTTGAACTGAATTACAAAACAGAACAGAGTCACACCTTAAAAAGCACACTATGTCTGCTTAACGGGAAAGGTGAGGTGGGGTGATGCATAAAACAAGGGTTTGAAATTAGCTCAGAGACCGTTTCATAAGCCAAATATGTAATAGACAAGGCCACTCCCTGCTCAGTGAACTGGACTCAACACCCCCTAGTCACCGCACAACAATATATCTGACTAGTAAGAATCTGAAAACCTATGTATTGATATCTCTCTGTAAGTGAATCAAGAGGGTGTAAAGCGGCATAAACACAGCAGGGAAAAGCAGCCAAGACCCATTCTAAACATAAATTACTTAAAAGAACCCACAAAACAAAGACAGTGAAAGAGAGAGAAATTCTTACAAAATCCGTTCAGGGGCTCTGATGCCACCTGGATTGACCATATCTAGACCCACAGCTGGATGAGACATAAGGCTGGACACTCTTGGGGCTGAGAGGATTGGTGAGGTTGGGTGAGCAAACGCAGACCCTTTAAAGTAATACCGCGGGGAACCCACCCCATGGGTCCCAAATCTCCAGGTTCAAGGGCATCTTCCTACATCGAAAACATGCATGGGAAACCCAGATGATGGTACACCGTGTGATCGGGAAAGGTTTCTAAAACGCACCTCATTTCTCCTCTCCTTGTGCTCGGGTTCGCCATTCCAGCCGCTTGACTAAACATCTCCCTACTTGGAGAATCAGCACCTTCAACCTCCTGTTTCTTACAGGTTGCAATTTGTCCTGAGCATGAACGGGAAGAGGGGGAACCAACGAGAGACTAGCCTTAGGTGTTGGGACAGGCACAGGTCACTCCATTTTCCCATCAGGAAGAAGAATGAACCACAGGCTCAGCCTGCCCCCCGGAACCAGAATAGGGCCTGAAGCAATCCTGCGCTTTTGCGGCCGGCTCCCAAAAAAGCGAGTTGACAAATGGAGCTCAGGGGCACTGCAATTCACAAACCTGCAGAGTTATAAATGATAACTCCCATCCACAAATATATTGACGGAAGGCAACGAAGAGGACGTGAAAGCAAGGCAGAATTGCAGGAAACAGATTTCAGGAGGTAGATTCGACTCGCCTGTAAAGCACGTGAAAAGCCGCAAAACGTTGACAATGATGCCCTTGGCCAAAAAGGGCGTATGCGTTTTTTCCTGAATATATTCAGGAAAAAACGCATACGCCCTTTTTGGCCAACCAAGCAAGCCGGAAGGGCAAATCAGCGCTACAAAGAAGTCTCGCTTGCCCTCGGTCAAAAGGGCCATGCTGAAAAATGTGTAAAAACCAGAAAAGCAGGACAGGCCATGGAGACATGGGAGCCTTGCTACGCTGATGGGCGGGATGTAAATTGCCAACAGCCACTCTGGAGAAGTGTACGGTGTGTCATGAAACATATAATAAACACAACTTAGAGAGCATAGGGCACTTCCACTCATGGGCGTATAAATTGGGAAAACTAAACATCAACAAGACACAGGCACCACAAAGTTTAGGGCTGCCCTGTTTCCAAGAACCTCCACGTCGGTACACCTTAAATATCCCAAGAAAGAGAAAAATGGATAAAGAAGTTGTGGTACTTAGGCACAATGGAATATCACTCAGCCATGAAATCAATGTCATAAGGCTAGTTAGCAGCATGAGGAGTGGATTTAGGGACGATGATTCTAAGTGAAATAAGTCACACAGAAAAAGACACTTATCCTAAGATATCGCTTATAGAGGGAATGTCCAAATCGCTACACTTGAACTGAATTACAAAACAGAACAGAGTCACACCTTAAAAAGCACACTATGTCTGCTTAACGGGAAAGGTGAGGTGGGGTGATGCATAAAACAAGGGTTTGAAATTAGCTCAGAGACCGTTTCATAAGCCAAATATGTAATAGACAAGGCCACTCCCTGCTCAGTGAACTGGACTCAACACCCCCTAGTCACCGCACAAGAATATATCTGACTAGTAAGAATCTGAAAACCTATGTATTGATATCTCTCTGTAAGTGAATCAAGAGGGTGTAAAACGGCATAAACACAGCAGGGAAAAGCAGCCAAGACCCATTCTAAACATAAATTACTTAAAAGAACCCACAAAACAAAGACAGTGAAAGAGAGAGAAATTCTTACAAAATCCGTTCAGGGGCTCTGATGCCACCTGGATTGACCATATCTAGACCCACAGCTGGATGAGACATAAGGCTGGACACTCTTGGGGCTGAGAGGATTGGTGAGGTTGGGTGAGCAAACGCAGACCCTTTAAAGTAATACCGCGGGGTACCCACCCCATGGGTCCCAAATCTCCAGGTTCAAGGGCATCTTCCTACATCGAAAACATGCATGGGAAACCCAGATGATGGTACACCGTGTGATCGGGAAAGGTTTCTAAAACGCACCTCATTTCTCCTCTCCTTGTGCTCGGGTTCGCCATTCCAGCCGCTTGACTAACCATCTCCCTACTTGGAGAATCAGCACCTTCAACCTCCTGTTTCGTACAGGTTGCAATTTGTCCTGAGCATGAACGGGAAGAGGGGGAACCAACGAGAGACTAGCCTTAGGTGTTGGGACAGGCACAGGTCACTCCATTTTCCCATCAGGAAGAAGAATGAACCACAGGCTCAGCCTGCCCCCCGGAACCAGAATAGGGCCTGAAGCAATCCTGCGCTTTTGCGGCCGGCTCCCAAAAAAGCGAGTTGACAAATGGAGCTCAGGGGCACTGCAATTCACAAACCTGCAGAGTTATAAATGATAACTCCCGTCCACAAATATATTGACGGAAGGCAACGAAGAGGACGTGAAAGCAAGGCAGAATTGCAGGAAACAGATTTCAGGAGGTAGTTTCAACTCGCCTTTAAAGCACGTGAAAAACCGCAAAACGTTGACAATGATGCCCTTGGCCAAAAAGGGCGTATGCTTTTTTTCCTGAATATATTCAGGAAAAAACGAATACGCCCTTTTTGGCCAACCAAGCAAGCCGGAAGGGCAAATCAGCGCTACAAAAAAGTCTCGCTTGCCCTCGGTCAAAAGGGCCATGCTGAAAAATGTGTAAAAACCAGAAAAGCAGGACAGGCCATGGAGACATGGGAGCCTTGCTACGCTGATGGGCGGGATGTAAATTGCCAACAGCCACTCTGGAGAAGTGTACGGTGTGTCCTGAAACATGTAATAAACACAACTTAGAGAGCATAGGGCACTTCCACTCATGGGCGTATAAATTGGGAAAACTAAACATCAACAAGACACAGGCACCCCAGAGTTTAGGGCTGCTCTGTGTCCATGAACCTCCACGTCGGTACACATTAAATATCCCAAGAAAGAGAAAAATGGATAAAGAAGTTGTGGTACTTAGGCACAATGGAATATCACTCAGCCATGAAATCAATGTCATAAGGCTAGTTAGCAGCATGAGGAGTGGATTTAGGGACGATGATTCTAAGTGAAATAAGTCACACAGAAAAAGACACTTATCCTAAGATATCGCTTATAGAGGGAATGTCAAAATCGCTACACTTGAACTGAATTACAAAACAGAACAGAGTCACACCTTAAAAAGCACACTATGTCTGCTTAACGGGAAAGGTGAGGTGGGGTGATGCATAAAACAAGGGTTTGAAATTAGCTCAGAGACCGTTTCATAAGCCAAATATGTAATAGACAAGGCCACTCCCTGCTCAGTGAACTGGACTCAACACCCCCTAGTCACCGCACAAGAATATATCTGACTAGTAAGAATCTGAAAACCTATGTATTGATATCTCTCTGTAAGTGAATTAAGAGGGTGTAAAGCGGCATAAACACAGCAGGGAAAAGCAGCCAAGACCCATTCTAAACATAAATTACTTAAAAGAACCCACAAAACAAAGACAGTGAAAGAGAGAGAAATTCTTACAAAATCCGTTCAGGGGCTCTGATGCCACCTGGATTGACCATATGTAGACCCACAGCTGGATGAGACATAAGGCTGGACACTCTTGGGGCTGAGAGGATTGGTGAGGTTGGGTGAGCAAACGCAGACCCTTTAAAGTAATACCGCGGGGAACCCACCCCATGGGTCCCAAATCTCCAGGTTCAAGGGCATCTTCCTACATCGAAAACATGCATGGGAAACCCAGATGATGGTACACCGTGTGATCGGGAAAGGTTTCTAAAACGCACCTCATTTCTCCTCTCCTTGTGCTCGGGTTCGCCATTCCAGCCGCTTGACTAAACATCTCCCTACTTGGAGAATCAGCACCTTCAACCTCCTGTTTCGTACAGGTTGCAATTTGTCCTGAGCATGAACGGGAAGAGGGGGAACCAACGAGAGACTAGCCTTAGGTGTTGGGACAGGCACAGGTCACTCCATTTTCCCATCAGGAAGAAGAATGAACCACAGGCTCAGCCTGCCCCCCGGAACCAGAATAGGGCCTGAAGCAATCCTGCGCTTTTGCGGCCGGCTCCCAAAAAAGCGAGTTGACAAATGGAGCTCAGGGGCACTGCAATTCACAAACCTGCAGAGTTATAAATGATAACTCCCGTCCACAAATATATTGACGGAAGGCAACGAAGAGGACGTGAAACCAAGGCAGAATTGCAGGAAACAGATTTCAGGAGGTAGTTTCGACTCGCCTTTAAAGCACGTGAAAAACCGCAAAACGTTGACAATGATGCCCTTGGCCACAAAGGGCGTATGCGTTTTTTCCTGAATATATTCAAGAAAAAACGAATACGCCCTTTTTGGCCAACCAAGCAAGCCGGAAGGGCAAATCAGCGCTACAAAGAAGTCTCGCTTGCCCTCGGTCAAAAGGGCCATGCTGAAAAATGTGTAAAAACCAGAAAAGCAGGACAGGCCATGGAGACATGGGAGCCTTGCTACGCTGATGGGCGGGATGTAAATTGCCAACAGCCACTCTGGAGAAGTGTACGGTGTGTCCTGAAACATGTAATAAACACAGCTTAGAGAGCATAGGGCACTTCCACTCATGGGCGTATAAATTGGGAAAACTAAACATCAACAAGACACAGGCACCACAAAGTTTAGAGCTGCCCTGTTTCCAAGAACCTCCACGTCGGTACACCTTAAATATCCCAAGAAAGAGAAAAATGGATAAAGAAGTTGTGGTACTTAGGCACAATGGAATATCACTCAGCCATGAAATCAATGTCATAAGGCTAGTTAGCAGCATGAGGAGTGGATTTAGGGATGATGATTCTAAGTGAAATAAGTCACACAGAAAAAGACACTTATCCTAAGATATCGCTTATAGAGGGAATGTCCAAATCGCTACACTTGAACTGAATTACAAAACAGAACAGAGTCACACCTTAAAAAGCACACTATGTCTGCTTAACGGGAAAGGTGAGGTGGGGTGATGCATAAAACAAGGGTTTGAAATTAGCTCAGAGACCGTTTCATAAGCCAAATATGTAATAGACAAGGCCACTCCCTGCTCAGTGAACTGGACTCAACACCCCCTAGTCACCGCACAACAATATATCTGACTAGTAAGAATCTGAAAACCTATGTATTGATATCTCTCTGTAAGTGAATCAAGAGGGTGTAAAGCGGCATAAACACAGCAGGGAAAAGCAGCCAAGACCCATTCTAAACATAAATTACTTAAAAGAACCCACAAAACAAAGACAGTGAAAGAGAGAGAAATTCTTACAAAATCCGTTCAGGGGCTCTGATGCCACCTGGATTGACCATATCTAGACCCACAGCTGGATGAGACATAAGGCTGGACACTCTTGGGGCTGAGAGGATTGGTGAGGTTGGGTGAGCAAACGCAGACCCTTTAAAGTAATACCGCGGGGAACCCACCCCATGGGTCCCAAATCTCCAGGTTCAAGGGCATCTTCCTACATCGAAAACATGCATGGGAAACCCAGATGATGGTACACTGTGTGATCGGGAAAGGTTTCTAAAACGCACCTCATTTCTCCTCTCCTTGTGCTCGGGTTCGCCATTCCAGCCGCTTGACTAAACATCTCCCTACTTGGAGAATCAGCACCTTCAACCTCCTGTTTCTTACAGGTTGCAATTTGTCCTGAGCATGAACGGGAAGAGGGGGAACCAACGAGAGACTAGCCTTAGGTGTTGGGACAGGCACAGGTCACTCCATTTTCCCATCAGGAAGAAGAATGAACCACAGGCTCAGCCTGCCCCCCGGAACCAGAATAGGGCCTGAAGCAATCCTGCGCTTTTGCGGCCGGCTCCCAAAAAAGCGAGTTGACAAATGGAGCTCAGGGGCACTGCAATTCACAAACCTGCAGAGTTATAAATGATAACTCCCATCCACAAATATATTGACGGAAGGCAACGAAGAGGACGTGAAAGCAAGGCAGAATTGCAGGAAACAGATTTCAGGAGGTAGATTCGACTCGCCTGTAAAGCACGTGAAAAGCCGCAAAACGTTGACAATGATGCCCTTGGCCAAAAAGGGCGTATGCGTTTTTTCCTGAATATATTCAGGAAAAAACGCATACGCCCTTTTTGGCCAACCAAGCAAGCCGGAAGGGCAAATCAGCGCTACAAAGAAGTCTCGCTTGCCCTCGGTCAAAAGGGCCATGCTGAAAAATGTGTAAAAACCAGAAAAGCAGGACAGGCCATGGAGACATGGGAGCCTTGCTACGCTGATGGGCGGGATGTAAATTGCCAACAGCCACTCTGGAGAAGTGTACGGTGTGTCATGAAACATATAATAAACACAACTTAGAGAGCATAGGGCACTTCCACTCATGGGCGTATAAATTGGGAAAACTAAACATCAACAAGACACAGGCACCACAAAGTTTAGGGCTGCCCTGTTTCCAAGAACCTCCACGTCGGTACACCTTAAATATCCCAAGAAAGAGAAAAATGGATAAAGAAGTTGTGGTACTTAGGCACAATGGAATATCACTCAGCCATGAAATCAATGTCATAAGGCTAGTTAGCAGCATGAGGAGTGGATTTAGGGACGATGATTCTAAGTGAAATAAGTCACACAGAAAAAGACACTTATCCTAAGATATCGCTTATAGAGGGAATGTCCAAATCGCTACACTTGAACTGAATTACAAAACAGAACAGAGTCACACCTTAAAAAGCACACTATGTCTGCTTAACGGGAAAGGTGAGGTGGGGTGATGCATAAAACAAGGGTTTGAAATTAGCTCAGAGACCGTTTCATAAGCCAAATATGTAATAGACAAGGCCACTCCCTGCTCAGTGAACTGGACTCAACACCCCCTAGTCACCGCACAAGAATATATCTGACTAGTAAGAATCTGAAAACCTATGTATTGATATCTCTCTGTAAGTGAATCAAGAGGGTGTAAAGCGGCATAAACACAGCAGGGAAAAGCAGCCAAGACCCATTCTAAACATAAATTACTTAAAAGAACCCACAAAACAAAGACAGTGAAAGAGAGAGAAATTCTTACAAAATCCGTTCAGGGGCTCTGATGCCACCTGGATTGACCATATCTAGACCCACAGCTGGATGAGACATAAGGCTGGACACTCTTGGGGCTGAGAGGATTGGTGAGGTTGGGTGAGCAAACGCAGACCCTTTAAAGTAATACCGCGGGGAACCCACCCCATGGGTCCCAAATCTCCAGGTTCAAGGGCATCTTCCTACATCGAAAACATGCATGGGAAACCCAGATGATGGTACACCGTGTGATCGGGAAAGGTTTCTAAAACGCACCTCATTTCTCCTCTCCTTGTGCTCGGGTTCGCCATTCCAGCCGCTTGACTAAACATCTCCCTACTTGGAGAATCAGCACCTTCAACCTCCTGTTTCGTACAGGTTGCAATTTGTCCTGAGCATGAACGGGAAGAGGGGGAACCAACGAGAGACTAGCCTTAGGTGTTGGGACAGGCACAGGTCACTCCATTTTCCCATCAGGAAGAAGAATGAACCACAGGCTCAGCCTGCCCCCCGGAACCAGAATAGGGCCTGAAGCAATCCTGCGCTTTTGCGGCCGGCTCCCAAAAAAGCGAGTTGACAAATGGAGCTCAGGGGCACTGCAATTCACAAACCTGCAGAGTTATAAATGATAACTCCCGTCCACAAATATATTGACGGAAGGCAACGAAGAGGACGTGAAAGCAAGGCAGAATTGCAGGAAACAGATTTCAGGAGGTAGTTTCGACTCGCCTTTAAAGCACGTGAAAAACAGCAAAACGTTGACAATGATGCCCTTGGCCAAAAAGGGCGTATGCGTTTTTTCCTGAATATATTCAGGATAAAACGAATACGCCCTTTCTGGCCAACCAAGCAAGCCGGAAGGGCAAATCAGAGCTACAAAAAAGTCTCGCTTGCCATCGGTCCAAAGGGCCATGCTGAAAAAAGTGTAAAAACCAGAAAAGCAGGACAGGCCATGGAGACATGGGAGCCTTGCTACGCTGATGGGCGGGATGTAAATTGTCAACAGCCACTCTGGAGAAGTGTACGGTGTGTCCTGAAACGTAATAAACACAGCTTAGAGAGCATAGGGCACTTCCACTCATGGGCGTATAAATTGGGAAAACTAAACATCAACAAGACACAGGCACCACAAAGTTTAGGGCTGCCCTGTTTCCAAGAACCTCCACGTCGGTACACCTTAAATATCCCAAGAAAGAGAAAAATGGATAAAGAAGTTGTGGTACTTAGGCACAATGGAATATCACTCAGCCATGAAATCAATGTCATAAGGCTAGTTAGCAGCATGAGGAGTGGATTTAGGGACGATGATTCTAAGTGAAATAAGTCACACAGAAAAAGACACTTATCCTAAGATATCGCTTATAGAGGGAATGTCCAAATCGCTACACTTGAACTGAATTACAAAACAGAACAGAGTCACACCTTAAAAAGCACACTATGTCTGCTTAACGGGAAAGGTGAGGTGGGGTGATGCATAAAACAAGGGTTTGAAATTAGCTCAGAGACCGTTTCATAAGCCAAATATGTAATAGACAAGGCCACTCCCTGCTCAGTGAACTGGACTCAACACCCCCTAGTCACCGCACAAGAATATATCTGACTAGTAAGAATCTGAAAACCTATGTATTGATATCTCTCTGTAAGTGAATCAAGAGGGTGTAAAACGGCATAAACACAGCAGGGAAAAGCAGCCAAGACCCATTCTAAACATAAATTACTTAAAAGAACCCACAAAACAAAGACAGTGAAAGAGAGAGAAATTCTTACAAAATCCGTTCAGGGGCTCTGATGCCACCTGGATTGACCATATCTAGACCCACAGCTGGATGAGACATAAGGCTGGACACTCTTGGGGCTGAGAGGATTGGTGAGGTTGGGTGAGCAAACGCAGACCCTTTAAAGTAATACCGCGGGGTACCCACCCCATGGGTCCCAAATCTCCAGGTTCAAGGGCATCTTCCTACATCGAAAACATGCATGGGAAACCCAGATGATGGTACACCGTGTGATCGGGAAAGGTTTCTAAAACGCACCTCATTTCTCCTCTCCTTGTGCTCGGGTTCGCCATTCCAGCCGCTTGACTAACCATCTCCCTACTTGGAGAATCAGCACCTTCAACCTCCTGTTTCGTACAGGTTGCAATTTGTCCTGAGCATGAACGGGAAGAGGGGGAACCAACGAGAGACTAGCCTTAGGTGTTGGGACAGGCACAGGTCACTCCATTTTCCCATCAGGAAGAAGAATGAACCACAGGCTCAGCCTGCCCCCCGGAACCAGAATAGGGCCTGAAGCAATCCTGCGCTTTTGCGGCCGGCTCCCAAAAAAGCGAGTTGACAAATGGAGCTCAGGGGCACTGCAATTCACAAACCTGCAGAGTTATAAATGATAACTCCCGTCCACAAATATATTGACGGAAGGCAACGAAGAGGACGTGAAAGCAAGGCAGAATTGCAGGAAACAGATTTCAGGAGGTAGTTTCAACTCGCCTTTAAAGCACGTGAAAAACCGCAAAACGTTGACAATGATGCCCTTGGCCAAAAAGGGCGTATGCTTTTTTTCCTGAATATATTCAGGAAAAAACGAATACGCCCTTTTTGGCCAACCAAGCAAGCCGGAAGGGCAAATCAGCGCTACAAAAAAGTCTCGCTTGCCCTCGGTCAAAAGGGCCATGCTGAAAAATGTGTAAAAACCAGAAAAGCAGGACAGGCCATGGAGACATGGGAGCCTTGCTACGCTGATGGGCGGGATGTAAATTGCCAACAGCCACTCTGGAGAAGTGTACGGTGTGTCCTGAAACATGTAATAAACACAACTTAGAGAGCATAGGGCACTTCCACTCATGGGCGTATAAATTGGGAAAACTAAACATCAACAAGACACAGGCACCCCAGAGTTTAGGGCTGCTCTGTGTCCATGAACCTCCACGTCGGTACACATTAAATATCCCAAGAAAGAGAAAAATGGATAAAGAAGTTGTGGTACTTAGGCACAATGGAATATCACTCAGCCATGAAATCAATGTCATAAGGCTAGTTAGCAGCATGAGGAGTGGATTTAGGGACGATGATTCTAAGTGAAATAAGTCACACAGAAAAAGACACTTATCCTAAGATATCGCTTATAGAGGGAATGTCAAAATCGCTACACTTGAACTGAATTACAAAACAGAACAGAGTCACACCTTAAAAAGCACACTATGTCTGCTTAACGGGAAAGGTGAGGTGGGGTGATGCATAAAACAAGGGTTTGAAATTAGCTCAGAGACCGTTTCATAAGCCAAATATGTAATAGACAAGGCCACTCCCTGCTCAGTGAACTGGACTCAACACCCCCTAGTCACCGCACAACAATATATCTGACTAGTAAGAATCTGAAAACCTATGTATTGATATCTCTCTGTAAGTGAATCAAGAGGGTGTAAAGCGGCATAAACACAGCAGGGAAAAGCAGCCAAGACCCATTCTAAACATAAATTACTTAAAAGAACCCACAAAACAAAGACAGTGAAAGAGAGAGAAATTCTTACAAAATCCGTTCAGGGGCTCTGATGCCACCTGGATTGACCATATCTAGACCCACAGCTGGATGAGACATAAGGCTGGACACTCTTGGGGCTGAGAGGATTGGTGAGGTTGGGTGAGCAAACGCAGACCCTTTAAAGTAATACCGCGGGGAACCCACCCCATGGGTCCCAAATCTCCAGGTTCAAGGGCATCTTCCTACATCGAAAACATGCATGGGAAACCCAGATGATGGTACACCGTGTGATCGGGAAAGGTTTCTAAAACGCACCTCATTTCTCCACTCCTTGTGCTCGGGTTCGCCATTCCAGCCGCTTGACTAAACATCTCCCTACTTGGAGAATCAGCACCTTCAACCTCCTGTTTCGTACAGGTTGCAATTTGTCCTGAGCATGAACGGGAAGAGGGGGAACCAACGAGAGACTAGCCTTAGGTGTTGGGACAGGCACAGGTCACTCCATTTTCCCATCAGGAAGAAGAATGAACCACAGGCTCAGCCTGCCCCCCGGAACCAGAATAGGGCCTGAAGCAATCCTGCGCTTTTGCGGCCGGCTCCCAAAAAAGCGAGTTGACAAATGGAGCTCAGGGGCACTGCAATTCACAAACCTGCAGAGTTATAAATGATAACTCCCGTCCACAAATATATTGACGGAAGGCAACGAAGAGGACGTGAAAGCAAGGCAGAATTGCAGGAAACAGATTTCAGGAGGTAGTTTCAACTCGCCTTTAAAGCACGTGAAAAACCGCAAAACGTTGACAATGATGCCCTTGGCCAAAAAGGGCGTATGCTTTTTTTCCTGAATATATTCAGGAAAAAACGAATACGCCCTTTTTGGCCAACCAAGCAAGCCGGAAGGGCAAATCAGCGCTACAAAAAAGTCTCGCTTGCCCTCGGTCAAAAGGGCCATGCTGAAAAATGTGTAAAAACCAGAAAAGCAGGACAGGCCATGGAGACATGGGAGCCTTGCTACGCTGATGGGCGGGATGTAAATTGCCAACAGCCACTCTGGAGAAGTGTACGGTGTGTCCTGAAACATGTAATAAACACAACTTAGAGAGCATAGGGCACTTCCACTCATGGGCGTATAAATTGGGAAAACTAAACATCAACAAGACACAGGCACCCCAGAGTTTAGGGCTGCTCTGTGTCCATGAACCTCCACGTCGGTACACATTAAATATCCCAAGAAAGAGAAAAATGGATAAAGAAGTTGTGGTACTTAGGCACAATGGAATATCACTCAGCCATGAAATCAATGTCATAAGGCTAGTTAGCAGCATGAGGAGTGGATTTAGGGACGATGATTCTAAGTGAAATAAGTCACACAGAAAAAGACACTTATCCTAAGATATCGCTTATAGAGGGAATGTCAAAATCGCTACACTTGAACTGAATTACAAAACAGAACAGAGTCACACCTTAAAAAGCACACTATGTCTGCTTAACGGGAAAGGTGAGGTGGGGTGATGCATAAAACAAGGGTTTGAAATTAGCTCAGAGACCGTTTCATAAGCCAAATATGTAATAGACAAGGCCACTCCCTGCTCAGTGAACTGGACTCAACACCCCCTAGTCACCGCACAACAATATATCTGACTAGTAAGAATCTGAAAACCTATGTATTGATATCTCTCTGTAAGTGAATCAAGAGGGTGTAAAGCGGCATAAACACAGCAGGGAAAAGCAGCCAAGACCCATTCTAAACATAAATTACTTAAAAGAACCCACAAAACAAAGACAGTGAAAGAGAGAGAAATTCTTACAAAATCCGTTCAGGGGCTCTGATGCCACCTGGATTGACCATATCTAGACCCACAGCTGGATGAGACATAAGGCTGGACACTCTTGGGGCTGAGAGGATTGGTGAGGTTGGGTGAGCAAACGCAGACCCTTTAAAGTAATACCGCGGGGAACCCACCCCATGGGTCCCAAATCTCCAGGTTCAAGGGCATCTTCCTACATCGAAAACATGCATGGGAAACCCAGATGATGGTACACCGTGTGATCGGGAAAGGTTTCTAAAACGCACCTCATTTCTCCTCTCCTTGTGCTCGGGTTCGCCATTCCAGCCGCTTGACTAAACATCTCCCTACTTGGAGAATCAGCACCTTCAACCTCCTGTTTCGTACAGGTTGCAATTTGTCCTGAGCATGAACGGGAAGAGGGGGAACCAACGAGAGACTAGCCTTAGGTGTTGGGACAGGCACAGGTCACTCCATTTTCCCATCAGGAAGAAGAATGAACCACAGGCTCAGCCTGCCCCCCGGAACCAGAATAGGGCCTGAAGCAATCCTGCGCTTTTGCGGCCGGCTCCCAAAAAAGCGAGTTGACAAATGGAGCTCAGGGGCACTGCAATTCACAAACCTGCAGAGTTATAAATGATAACTCCCGTCCACAAATATATTGACGGAAGGCAACGAAGAGGACGTGAAAGCAAGGCAGAATTGCAGGAAACAGATTTCAGGAGGTAGTTTCAACTCGCCTTTAAAGCACGTGAAAAACCGCAAAACGTTGACAATGATGCCCTTGGCCAAAAAGGGCGTATGCTTTTTTTCCTGAATATATTCAGGAAAAAACGAATACGCCCTTTTTGGCCAACCAAGCAAGCCGGAAGGGCAAATCAGCGCTACAAAAAAGTCTCGCTTGCCTTCGGTCAAAAGGGCCATGCTGAAAAATGTGTAAAAACCAGAAAAGCAGGACAGGCCATGGAGACATGGGAGCCTTGCTACGCTGATGGGCGGGATGTAAATTGCCAACAGCCACTCTGGAGAAGTGTACGGTGTGTCCTGAAACATGTAATAAACACAACTTAGAGAGCATAGGGCACTTCCACTCATGGGCGTATAAATTGGGAAAACTAAACATCAACAAGACACAGGCACCCCAGAGTTTAGGGCTGCTCTGTGTCCATGAACCTCCACGTCGGTACACATTAAATATCCCAAGAAAGAGAAAAATGGATAAAGAAGTTGTGGTACTTAGGCACAATGGAATATCACTCAGCCATGAAATCAATGTCATAAGGCTAGTTAGCAGCATGAGGAGTGGATTTAGGGACGATGATTCTAAGTGAAATAAGTCACACAGAAAAAGACACTTATCCTAAGATATCGCTTATAGAGGGAATGTCCAAATCGCTACACTTGAACTGAATTACAAAACAGAACAGAGTCACACCTTAAAAAGCACACTATGTCTGCTTAACGGGAAAGGTGAGGTGGGGTGATGCATAAAACAAGGGTTTGAAATTAGCTCAGAGACCGTTTCATAAGCCAAATATGTAATAGACAAGGCCACTCCCTGCTCAGTGAACTGGACTCAACACCCCCTAGTCACCGCACAAGAATATATCTGACTAGTAAGAATCTGAAAACCTATGTATTGATATCTCTCTGTAAGTGAATCAAGAGGGTGTAAAGCGGCATAAACACAGCAGGGAAAAGCAGCCAAGACCCATTCTAAACATAAATTACTTAAAAGAACCCACAAAACAAAGACAGTGAAAGAGAGAGAAATTCTTACAAAATCCGTTCAGGGGCTCTGATGCCACCTGGATTGACCATATCTAGACCCACAGCTGGATGAGACATAAGGCTGGACACTCTTGGGGCTGAGAGGATTGGTGAGGTTGGGTGAGCAAACGCAGACCCTTTAAAGTAATACCGCGGGGAACCCACCCCATGGGTCCCAAATCTCCAGGTTCAAGGGCATCTTCCTACATCGAAAACATGCATGGGAAACCCAGATGATGGTACACCGTGTGATCGGGAAAGGTTTCTAAAACGCACCTCATTTCTCCTCTCCTTGTGCTCGGGTTCGCCATTCCAGCCGCTTGACTAAACATCTCCCTACTTGGAGAATCAGCACCTTCAACCTCCTGTTTCGTACAGGTTGCAATTTGTCCTGAGCATGAACGGGAAGAGGGGGAACCAACGAGAGACTAGCCTTAGGTGTTGGGACAGGCACAGGTCACTCCATTTTCCCATCAGGAAGAAGAATGAACCACAGGCTCAGCCTGCCCCCCGGAACCAGAATAGGGCCTGAAGCAATCCTGCGCTTTTGCGGCCGGCTCCCAAAAAAGCGAGTTGACAAATGGAGCTCAGGGGCACTGCAATTCACAAACCTGCAGAGTTATAAATGATAACTCCCGTCCACAAATATATTGACGGAAGGCAACGAAGAGGACGTGAAAGCAAGGCAGAATTGCAGGAAACAGATTTCAGGAGGTAGTTTCGACTCGCCTTTAAAGCACGTGAAAAACCGCAAAACGTTGACAATGATGCCCTTGGCCAAAAAGGGCGTATGCTTTTTTTCCTGAATATATTCAGGAAAAAACGAATACGCCCTTTTTGGCCAACCAAGCAAGCCGGAAGGGCAAATCAGCGCTACAAAAAAGTCTCGCTTGCCCTCGGTCAAAAGGGCCATGCTGAAAAATGTGTAAAAACCAGAAAAGCAGGACAGGCCATGGAGACATGGGAGACTTGCTACGCTGATGGGCGGGATGTAAATTGCCAACAGCCACTCTGGAGAAGTGTACGGTGTGTCCTGAAACATGTAATAAACACAACTTAGAGAGCATAGGGCACTTCCACTCATGGGCGTATAAATTGGGAAAACTAAACATCAACAAGACACAGGCACCCCAGAGTTTAGGGCTGCTCTGTGTCCATGAACCTCCACGTCGGTACACATTAAATATCCCAAGAAAGAGAAAAATGGATAAAGAAGTTGTGGTACTTAGGCACAATGGAATATCACTCAGCCATGAAATCAATGTCATAAGGCTAGTTAGCAGCATGAGGAGTGGATTTAGGGACGATGATTCTAAGTGAAATAAGTCACACAGAAAAAGACACTTATCCTAAGATATCGCTTATAGAGGGAATGTCAAAATCGCTACACTTGAACTGAATTACAAAACAGAACAGAGTCACACCTTAAAAAGCACACTATGTCTGCTTAACGGGAAAGGTGAGGTGGGGTGATGCATAAAACAAGGGTTTGAAATTAGCTCAGAGACCGTTTCATAAGCCAAATATGTAATAGACAAGGCCACTCCCTGCTCAGTGAACTGGACTCAACACCCCCTAGTCACCGCACAAGAATATATCTGACTAGTAAGAATCTGAAAACCTATGTATTGATATCTCTCTGTAAGTGAATCAAGAGGGTGTAAAGCGGCATAAACACAGCAGGGAAAAGCAGCCAAGACCCATTCTAAACATAAATTACTTAAAAGAACCCACAAAACAAAGACAGTGAAAGAGAGAGAAATTCTTACAAAATCCGTTCAGGGGCTCTGATGCCACCTGGATTGACCATATCTAGACCCACAGCTGGATGAGACATAAGGCTGGACACTCTTGGGGCTGAGAGGATTGGTGAGGTTGGGTGAGCAAACGCAGACCCTTTAAAGTAATACCGCGGGGAACCCACCCCATGGGTCCCAAATCTCCAGGTTCAAGGGCATCTTCCTACATCGAAAACATGCATGGGAAACCCAGATGATGGTACACCGTGTGATCGGGAAAGGTTTCTAAAACGCACCTCATTTCTCCTCTCCTTGTGCTCGGGTTCGCCATTCCAGCCGCATGACTAAACATCTCCCTACTTGGAGAATCAGCACCTTCAACCTCCTGTTTCGTACAGGTTGCAATTTGTCCTGAGCATGAACGGGAAGAGGGGGAACCAACGAGAGACTAGCCTTAGGTGTTGGGACAGGCACAGGTCACTCCATTTTCCCATCAGGAAGAAGAATGAACCACAGGCTCAGCCTGCCCCCCGGAACCAGAATAGGGCCTGAAGCAATCCTGCGCTTTTGCGGCCGGCTCCCAAAAAAGCGAGTTGACAAATGGAGCTCAGGGGCACTGCAATTCACAAACCTGCAGAGTTATAAATGATAACTCCCGTCCACAAATATATTGACGGAAGGCAACGAAGAGGACGTGAAAGCAAGGCAGAATTGCAGGAAACAGATTTCAGGAGGTAGTTTCGACTCGCCTTTAAAGCACGTGAAAAACCGCAAAACGTTGACAATGATGCCCTTGGCCAAAAAGGGCGTATGCTTTTTTTCCTGAATATATTCAGGAAAAAACGAATACGCCCTTTTTGGCCAACCAAGCAAGCCGGAAGGGCAAATCAGCGCTACAAAAAAGTCTCGCTTGCCCTCGGTCAAAAGGGCCATGCTGAAAAATGTGTAAAAACCAGAAAAGCAGGACAGGCCATGGAGACATGGGAGCCTTGCTACGCTGATGGGCGGGATGTAAATTGCCAACAGCCACTCTGGAGAAGTGTACGGTGTGTCCTGAAACATGTAATAAACGCAACTTAGAGAGCATAGGGCACTTCCACTCATGGGCGTATAAATTGGGAAAACTAAACATCAACAAGACACAGGCACCCCAGAGTTTAGGGCTGCTCTGTGTCCATGAACCTCCACGTCGGTACACATTAAATATCCCAAGAAAGAGAAAAATGGATAAAGAAGTTGTGGTACTTAGGCACAATGGAATATCACTCAGCCATGAAATCAATGTCATAAGGCTAGTTAGCAGCATGAGGAGTGGATTTAGGGACGATGATTCTAAGTGAAATAAGTCACACAGAAAAAGACACTTATCCTAAGATATCGCTTATAGAGGGAATGTCCAAATCGCTACACTTGAACTGAATTACAAAACAGAACAGAGTCACACCTTAAAAAGCACACTATGTCTGCTTAACGGGAAAGGTGAGGTGGGGTGATGCATAAAACAAGGGTTTGAAATTAGCTCAGAGACCGTTTCATAAGCCAAATATGTAATAGACAAGGCCACTCCCTGCTCAGTGAACTGGACTCAACACCCCCTAGTCACCGCACAAGAATATATCTGACTAGTAAGAATCTGAAAACCTATGTATTGATATCTCTCTGTAAGTGAATCAAGAGGGTGTAAAGCGGCATAAACACAGCAGGGAAAAGCAGCCAAGACCCATTCTAAACATAAATTACTTAAAAGAACCCACAAAACAAAGACAGTGAAAGAGAGAGAAATTCTTACAAAATCCGTTCAGGGGCTCTGATGCCACCTGGATTGACCATATCTAGACCCACAGCTGGATGAGACATAAGGCTGGACACTCTTGGGGCTGAGAGGATTGGTGAGGTTGGGTGAGCAAACGCAGACCCTTTAAAGTAATACCGCGGGGAACCCACCCCATGGGTCCCAAATCTCCAGGTTCAAGGGCATCTTCCTACATCGAAAACATGCATGGGAAACCCAGATGATGGTACACCGTGTGATCGGGAAAGGTTTCTAAAACGCACCTCATTTCTCCTCTCCTTGTGCTCGGGTTCGCCATTCCAGCCGCTTGACTAAACATCTCCCTACTTGGAGAATCAGCACCTTCAACCTCCTGTTTCGTACAGGTTGCAATTTGTCCTGAGCATGAACGGGAAGAGGGGGAACCAACGAGAGACTAGCCTTAGGTGTTGGGACAGGCACAGGTCACTCCATTTTCCCATCAGGAAGAAGAATGAACCACAGGCTCAGCCTGCCCCCTGGAACCAGAATAGGGCCTGAAGCAATCCTGCGCTTTTGCGGCCGGCTCCCAAAAAAGCGAGTTGACAAATGGAGCTCAGGGGCACTGCAATTCACAAACCTGCAGAGTTATAAATGATAACTCCCGTCCACAAATATATTGACGGAAGGCAACGAAGAGGACGTGAAAGCAAGGCAGAATTGCAGGAAACAGATTTCAGGAGGTAGTTTCGACTCGCCTTTAAAGCACGTGAAAAACCGCAAAACGTTGACAATGATGCCCTTGGCCAAAAAGGGCGTATGCGTTTTTTCCTGAATATATTCAAGAAAAAACGAATACGCCCTTTTTTGCCAACCAAGCAAGCCGGAAGGGCAAATCAGCGCTACAAAGAAGTCTCGCTTGCCCTCGGTCAAAAGGGCCATGCTGAAAAATGTGTAAAAACCAGAAAAGCAGGACAGGCCATGGAGACATGGGAGCCTTGCTACGCTGATGGGCGGGATGTAAATTGTCAACAGCCACTCTGGAGAAGTGTACGGTGTGTCCTGAAACATGTAATAAACACAGCTTAGAGAGCATAGGGCACTTCCACTCATGGGCGTATAAATTGGGAAAACTAAACATCAACAAGACACAGACACCCCAGAGTTTAGGACTGCTCTGTGTCCATGAACCTCCACGTCGGTACACATTAAATATCCCAGGAAAGAGAAAAATGGATAAAGAAGTTGTGGTACTTAGGCACAATGGAATATCACTCAGCCATGAAATCAATGTCATAAGGCTAGTTAGCAGCATGAGGAGTGGATTTAGGGACGATGATTCTAAGTGAAATAAGTCACACAGAAAAAGACACTTATCCTAAGATATCGCTTATAGAGGGAATGTCCAAATCGCTACACTTGAACTGAATTACAAAACAGAACAGAGTCACACCTTAAAAAGCACACTATGTCTGCTTAACGGGAAAGGTGAGGTGGGGTGATGCATAAAACAAGGGTTTGAAATTAGCTCAGAGACCGTTTCATAAGCCAAATATGTAATAGACAAGGCCTACTCCCTGCTCAGTGAACTGCACTCAACACCCCCTAGTGACCGCACAAGAATATATCTGACTAGTAAGAATCTGAAAACCTATGTATTGATATCTCTCTGTAAGTGAATCAAGAGGGTGTAAAGCGGCATAATCACAGCAGGGAAAAGCAGCCAAGACCCATTCTAAACATAAATTACTTAAAAGAACCCACAAAACAAAGACAGTGAAAGAGAGAGAAATTCTTACAAAATCCGTTCAGGGGCTCTGATGCCACCTGGATTGACCATATCTAGACCCACAGCTGGATGAGACATAAGGCTGGACATTCTTGGGGCTGAGAGGATTGGTGAGGTTGGGTGAGCAAACGCAGACCCTTTAAAGTAATACCGCGGGGAACCCACCCCATGGGTCCCAAATCTCCAGGTTCAAGGGCATCTTCCTACATCGAAAACATGCATGGGAAACCCAGATGATGGTACACCGTGTGATCGGGAAAGGTTTCTAAAACGCACCTCATTTCTCCTCTCCTTGTGCTCGGGTTCGCCATTCCAGCCGCTTGACTAAACATCTACCTACTTGGAGAATCAGCACCTTCAACCTCCTGTTTCGTACAGGTTGCAATTTGTCCTGAGCATGAACGGGAAGAGGGGGAACCAACGAGAGACTAGCCTTAGGTGTTGGGACAGGCACAGGTCACTCCATTTTCCCATCAGGAAGAAGAATGAACCACAGGCTCAGCCTGCCCCCCGGAACCAGAATAGGGCCTGAAGCAATCCTGCGCTTTTGCGGCCGGCTCCCAAAAAAGCGAGTTGACAAATGGAGCTCAGGGGCACTGCAATTCACAAACCTGCAGAGTTATAAATGATAACTCCCGTCCACAAATATATTGACGGAAGGCAACGAAGAGGACGTGAAAGCAAGGCAGAATTGCAGGAAACAGATTTCAGGAGGTAGTTTCGACTCGCCTTTAAAGCACGTGAAAAACCGCAAAACGTTGACAATGATGCCCTTGGCCAAAAAGGGCGTATTCGTTTTTTCCTGAATATATTCAGGAAAAAACGAATACGCCCTTTTTGGCCAACCAAGCAAGCCGGAAGGGCAAATCAGCGCTACAAAAAAGTCTCGCTTGCCATCGGTCCAAAGGGCCATGCTGAAAAAAGTGTAAAAGCCAGAAAAGCAGGACAGGCCATGGAGACATGGGAGCCTTGCTACGCTGATGGGCGGGATGTAAATTGCCAACAGCCACTCTGGAGAAGTGTACGGTGTGTCCTGAAACATGTAATAAACACAACTTAGAGAGCATAGGGCACTTCCACTCATGGGCGTATAAATTGGGAAAACTAAACATCAACAAGACACAGGCACCCCAGAGTTTAGGGCTGCTCTGTTTCCATGAACCTCCACTTCGGTACACATTAAATATCCCAGAAAAGAGAAAAATGGATAAAGAAGTTGTGGTACTTAGGCACAATGGAATATCACTCAGCCATGAAATCAATGTCATAAGGCTAGTTAGCAGCATGAGGAGTGGATTTAGGGACGATGATTCTAAGTGAAATAAGTCACACAGAAAAAGACACTTATCCTAAGATATCGCTTATAGAGGGAATGTCAAAATCGCTACACTTGAACTGAATTACAAAACAGAACAGAGTCACACCTGTAGAAGACACACTATGTCTGCTTAACGGGAAAGGTGAGGTGGGGTGATGCATAAAACAAGGGTTTGTAATTAGCTCAGACACCGTTCCATAAGCCAAATATGTAATAGACAAGACCTACTCCCTGCTCAGTGAACTGGACTCAACACCCCCTAGTCACCGCACAACAATATATCTGACTAGTAAGAATCTGAAAACCTATGTATTGATATCTCTCTGTAAGTGAATCAAGAGGGTGTAAAGCGGCATAAACACAGCAGGGAAAAGCAGCCAAGACCCATTCTAAACATAAATTACTTAAAAGAACCCACAAAACAAAGACAGTGAAAGAGAGAGAAATTCTTACAAAATCCGTTCAGGGGCTGTGATGCAACCTGGATTGACCATATCTAGACCCACAGCTGGATGAGACATAAGGCTGGACACTCTTGGGGCTGAGAGGATTGGTGAGGTTGGGTGAGCAAACGCAGACCCTTTAAAGTAATACCGCGGGGTACCCACCCCATGGGTCCCAAATCTCCAGGTTCAAGGGCATCTTCCTACATCGAAAACATGCATGGGAAACCCAGATGATGGTACACCGTGTGATCGGGAAAGGTTTCTAAAACGCACCTCATTTCTCCTCTCCTTGTGCTCAGGTTCGCCATTCCAGCTGCTTGACTACACATCTCCCTACTTGGAGAATCAGCACCTTCAACCTCCTGTTTCGTACAGGTTGCAATTTGTCCTGAGCATGAACGGGAAGAGGGGGAACCAACGAGAGACTAGCCTTAGGTGTTGGGACAGGCACAGGTCACTCCATTTTCCCATCAGGAAGAAGAATGAACCACAGGCTCAGCCTGCCCCCCGGAACCAGAATAGGGCCTGAAGCAATCCTGCCCTTTTGCGGCCGGCTCCCAAAAAAGCGAGTTGACAAATGGAGCTCAGGGGCACTGCAATTCACAAACCTGCAGAGTTATAAATGATAACTCCCGTCCACAAATATATTGATGGAAGGCAACGAAGAGGACGTGAAAGCAAGGCAGAATTGCAGGAAACAGATTTCAGGAGGTAGATTCGACTCGCCTTTAAAGCACGTGAAAAGCCGCAAAACGTTGACAATGATGCCCTTGGCCAAAAAGGGCGTATGAGTTTTTTCCTGAATATATTCAAGAAAAAACGAATACGCCCTTTTTGGCCAACAAAGCAAGCCGGAAGGGCAAATCAGCGCTACAAAGAAGTCTCGCTTGCCCTCGGTCAAAAGGGCCATGCTGAAAAATGTGTAAAAACCAGAAAAGCAGGACAGGCCATGGAGACATGGGAGCCTTGCTACGCTGATGGGCGGGATGTAAATTGTCAACAGCCACTCTGGAGAAGTGTACGGTGTGTCCTGAAACATGTAATAAACACAGCTTAGAGAGCATAGGGCACTTCCACTCATGGGCGTATAAATTGGGAAAACTAAACATCAACAAGACACAGGCACCACAAAGTTTAGGGCTGCCCTGTTTCCAAGAACCTCCACGTCGGTACACCTTAAATATCCCAAGAAAGAGAAAAATGGATAAAGAAGTTGTGGTACTTAGGCACAATGGAATATCACTCAGCCATGAAATCAATGTCATAAGGCTAGTTAGCAGCATGAGGAGTGGATTTAGGGACGATGATTCTAAGTGAAATAAGTCACACAGAAAAAGACACTTATCCTAAGATATCGCTTATAGAGGGAATGTCCAAATCGCTACACTTGAACTGAATTACAAAACAGAACAGAGTCACACCTTAAAAAGCACACTATGTCTGCTTAACGGGAAAGGTGAGGTGGGGTGATGCATAAAACAAGGGTTTGAAATTAGCTCAGAGACCGTTTCATAAGCCAAATATGTAATAGACAAGGCCACTCCCTGCTCAGTGAACTGGACTCAACACCCCCTAGTCACCGCACAAGAATATATCTGACTAGTAAGAATCTGAAAACCTATGTATTGATATCTCTCTGTAAGTGAATCAAGAGGGTGTAAAGCGGCATAAACACAGCAGGGAAAAGCAGCCAAGACCCATTCTAAACATAAATTACTTAAAAGAACCCACAAAACAAAGACAGTGAAAGAGAGAGAAATTCTTACAAAATCCGTTCAGGGGCTCTGATGCCACCTGGATTGACCATATGTAGACCCACAGCTGGATGAGACATAAGGCTGGACACTCTTGGGGCTGAGAGGATTGGTGAGGTTGGGTGAGCAAACGCAGACCCTTTAAAGTAATACCGCGGAGAACCCACCCCATGGGTCCCAAATCTCCAGGTTCAAGGGCATCTTCCTACATCGAAAACATGCATGGGAAACCCAGATGATGGTACACCGTGTGATCGGGAGGGTTTCTAAAACGCACCTCATTTCTCCTCTCCTTGTGCTCGGGTTCGCCATTCCAGCCGCTTGACTAAACATCTCCCTACTTGGAGAATCAGCACCTTCAACCTCCTGTTTCGTACAGGTTGCAATTTGTCCTGAGCATGAACGGGAAGAGGGGGAACCAACGAGAGACTAGCCTTAGGTGTTGGGACAGGCACAGGTCACTCCATTTTCCCATCAGGAAGAAGAATGAACCACAGGCTCAGCCTGCCCCCCGGAACCAGAATAGGGCCTGAAGCAATCCTGCGCTTTTGCGGCCGGCTCCCAAAAAAGCGAGTTGACAAATGGAGCTCAGGGGCACTGCAATTCACAAACCTGCAGAGTTATAAATGATAACTCCCGTCCACAAATATATTGACGGAAGGCAACGAAGAGGACGTGAAAGCAAGGCAGAATTGCAGGAAACAGATTTCAGGAGGTAGTTTCGACTCGCCTTTAAAGCACGTGAAAAACCGCAAAACGTTGACAATGATGCCCTTGGCCAAAAAGGGCGTATGCTTTTTTTCCTGAATATATTCAGGAAAAAACGAATACGCCCTTTTTGGCCAACCAAGCAAGCCTGAAGGGCAAATCAGCGCTACAAAAAAGTCTCGCTTGCCATCGGTCCAAAGGGCCATGCTGAAAAAAGTGTAAAAACCAGAAAAGCAGGACAGGCCATGGAGACATGGGAGCCTTGCTACGCTGATGGGCGGGATGTAAATTGCCAACAGCCACTCTGGAGAAGTGTACGGTGTGTCCTGAAACATGTAATAAACACAACTTAGAGAGCATAGGGCACTTCCACTCATGGGCGTATAAATTGGGAAAACTAAACATCAACAAGACACAGACACCCTAGAGTTTAGGGCTGCTCTGTGTCCATGAACCTCCACTTTGGTACACATTAAATATCCCAGGAAAGAGAAAAATGGATAAAGAAGTTGTGGTACTTAGGCACAATGGAATATCACTCAGCCATGAAATCAATGTCATAAAGCTAGTTAGCAGCATGAGGAGTGGATTTAGGGACGATGATTCTAAGTGAAATAAGTCACACAGAAAAAGACACTTATCCTAAGATATCGCTTATAGAGGGAATGTCCAAATCGCTACACTTGAACTGAATTACAAAACAGAACAGAGTCACACCTTAAAAAGCACACTATGTCTGCTTAACGGGAAAGGTGAGGTGGGGTGATGCATAAAACAAGGGTTTGAAATTAGCTCAGAGACCGTTTCATAAGCCAAATATGTAATAGACAAGGCCTACTCCCTGCTCAGTGAACTGCACTCAACACCCCCTAGTGACCGCACAAGAATATATCTGACTAGTAAGAATCTGAAAACCTATGTATTGATATCTCTCTGTAAGTGAATCAAGAGGGTGTAAAGCGGCATAATCACAGCAGGGAAAAGCAGCCAAGACCCATTCTAAACATAAATTACTTAAAAGAACCCACAAAACAAAGACAGTGAAAGAGAGAGAAATTCTTACAAAATCCGTTCAGGGGCTCTGATGCCACCTGGATTGACCATATCTAGACCCACAGCTGGATGAGACATAAGGCTGGTCATTCTTGGGGCTGAGAGGATTGGTGAGGTTGGGTGAGCAAACGCAGACCCTTTAAAGTAATACCGCGGGGAACCCACCCCATGGGTCCCAAATCTCCAGGTTCAAGGGCATCTTCCTACATCGAAAACATGCATGGGAAACCCAGATGATGGTACACCGTGTGATCGGGAAAGGTTTCTAAAACGCACCTCATTTCTCCTCTCCTTGTGCTCGGGTTCGCCATTCCAGCCGCTTGACTAAACATCTCCCTACTTGGAGAATCAGCACCTTCAACCTCCTGTTTCGTACAGGTTGCAATTTGTCCTGAGCATGAACGGGAAGAGGGGGAACCAACGAGAGACTAGCCTTAGGTGTTGGGACAGGCACAGGTCACTCCATTTTCCCATCAGGAAGAAGAATGAACCACAGGCTCAGCCTGCCCCCCGGAACCAGAATAGGGCCTGAAGCAATCCTGCGCTTTTGCGGCCGGCTCCCAAAAAAGCGAGTTGACAAATGGAGCTCAGGGGCACTGCAATTCACAAACCTGCAGAGTTATAAATGATAACTCCCGTCCACAAATATATTGACGGAAGGCAACGAAGAGGACGTGAAAGCAAGGCAGAATTGCAGGAAACAGATTTCAGGAGGTAGTTTCGACTCGCCTTTAAAGCACGTGAAAAACCGCAAAACGTTGACAATGATGCCCTTGGCCAAAAAGGGCGTATGCGTTTTTTCCTGAATATATTCAGGAAAAAACGCATACGCCCTTTTTGGCCAACCAAGCAAGCCGGAAGGGCAAATCAGCGCTACAAAAAAGTCTCGCTTGCCATCGGTCCAAAGGGCCATGCTGAAAAAAGTGTAAAAGCCAGAAAAGCAGGACAGGCCATGGAGACATGGGAGCCTTGCTACGCTGATGGGCGGGATGTAAATTGCCAACAGCCACTCTGGAGAAGTGTACGGTGTGTCCTGAAACATGTAATAAACACAACTTAGAGAGCATAGGGCACTTCCACTCATGGGCGTATAAATTGGGAAAACTAAACATCAACAAGACACAGACACCCTAGAGTTTAGGGCTGCTCTGTGTCCATGAACCTCCACTTCGGTACACATTAAATATCCCAGGAAAGAGAAAAATGGATAAAGAAGTTGTGGTACTTAGGCACAATGGAATATCACTCAGCCATGAAATCAATGTCATAAGGCTAGTTAGCAGCATGAGGAGTGGATTTAGGGACGATGATTCTAAGTGAAATAAGTCACACAGAAAAAGACACTTATCCTAAGATATCGCTTATAGAGGGAATGTCCAAATCGCTACACTTGAACTGAATTACAAAACAGAACAGAGTCACACCTTAAAAAGCACACTATGTCTGCTTAACGGGAAAGGTGAGGTGGGGTGATGCATAAAACAAGGGTTTGAAATTAGCTCAGAGACCGTTTCATAAGCCAAATATGTAATAGACAAGGCCTACTCCCTGCTCAGTGAACTGCACTCAACACCCCCTAGTGACCGCACAAGAATATATCTGACTAGTAAGAATCTGAAAACCTATGTATTGATATCTCTCTGTAAGTGAATCAAGAGGGTGTAAAGCGGCATAATCACAGCAGGGAAAAGCAGCCAAGACCCATTCTAAACATAAATTACTTAAAAGAACCCACAAAACAAAGACAGTGAAAGAGAGAGAAATTCTTACAAAATCCGTTCAGGGGCTCTGATGCCACCTGGATTGACCATATCTAGACCCACAGCTGGATGAGACATAAGGCTGGACATTCTTGGGGCTGAGAGGATTGGTGAGGTTGGGTGAGCAAACGCAGACCCTTTAAAGTAATACCGCGGGGAACCCACCCCATGGGTCCCAAATCTCCAGGTTCAAGGGCATCTTCCTACATCGAAAACATGCATGGGAAACCCAGATGATGGTACACCGTGTGATCGGGAAAGGTTTCTAAAACGCACCTCATTTCTCCTCTCCTTGTGCTCGGGTTCGCCATTCCAGCCGCTTGACTAAACATCTCCCTACTTGGAGAATCAGCACCTTCAACCTCCTGTTTCGTACAGGTTGCAATTTGTCCTGAGCATGAACGGGAAGAGGGGGAACCAACGAGAGACTAGCCTTAGGTGTTGGGACAGGCACAGGTCACTCCATTTTCCCATCAGGAAGAAGAATGAACCACAGGCTCAGCCTGCCCCCCGGAACCAGAATAGGGCCTGAAGCAATCCTGCGCTTTTGCGGCCGGCTCCCAAAAAAGCGAGTTGACAAATGGAGCTCAGGGGCACTGCAATTCACAAACCTGCAGAGTTATAAATGATAACTCCCGTCCACAAATATATTGACGGAAGGCAACGAAGAGGACGTGAAAGCAAGGCAGAATTGCAGGAAACAGATTTCAGGAGGTAGTTTCGACTCGCCTTTAAAGCACGTGAAAAACCGCAAAACGTTGACAATGATGCCCTTGGCCAAAAAGGGCGTATGCGTTTTTTCCTGAATATATTCAGGAAAAAACGTATACGCCCTTTTTGGCCAACCAAGCAAGCCGGAAGGGCAAATCAGCGCTACAAAAAAGTCTCGCTTGCCATCAGTCCAAAGGGCCATGCTGAAAAAAGTGTAAAAGCCAGAAAAGCAGGACAGGCCATGGAGACATGGGAGCCTTGCTACGCTGATGGGCGGGATGTAAATTGCCAACAGCCACTCTGGAGAAGTGTACGGTGTGTCCTGAAACATGTAATAAACACAACTTAGAGAGCATAGGGCACTTCCACTCATGGGCGTATAAATTGGGAAAACTAAACATCAACAAGACACAGGCACCCCAGAGTTTAGGGCTGCTCTGTTTCCATGAACCTCCACTTCGGTACACATTAAATATCCCAGAAAAGAGAAAAATGGATAAAGAAGTTGTGGTACTTAGGCACAATGGAATATCACTCAGCCATGAAATCAATGTCATAAGGCTAGTTAGCAGCATGAGGAGTGGATTTAGGGACGATGATTCTAAGTGAAATAAGTCACACAGAAAAAGACACTTATCCTAAGATATCGCTTATAGAGGGAATGTCAAAATCGCTACACTTGAACTGAATTACAAAACAGAACAGAGTCACACCTGTAGAAGACACACTATGTCTGCTTAACGGGAAAGGTGAGGTGGGGTGATGCATAAAACAAGGGTTTGTAATTAGCTCAGACACCGTTCCATAAGCCAAATATGTAATAGACAAGACCTACTCCCTGCTCAGTGAACTGGACTCAACACCCCCTAGTCACCGCACAACAATATATCTGACTAGTAAGAATCTGAAAACCTATGTATTGATATCTCTCTGTAAGTGAATCAACAGGGTGTAAAGCGGCATAAACACAGCAGGGAAAAGCAGCCAAGACCCATTCTAAACATAAATTACTTAAAAGAACCCACAAAACAAAGACAGTGAAAGAGAGAGAAATTCTTACAAAATCCGTTCAGGGGCTGTGATGCAACCTGGATTGACCATATCTAGACCCACAGCTGGATGAGACATAAGGCTGGACACTCTTGGGGCTGAGAGGATTGGTGAGGTTGGGTGAGCAAACGCAGACCCTTTAAAGTAATACCGCGGGGTACCCACCCCATGGGTCCCAAATCTCCAGGTTCAAGGGCATCTTCCTACATCGAAAACATGCATGGGAAACCCAGATGATGGTACACCGTGTGATCAGGAAAGGTTTCTAAAACGCACCTCATTTCTCCTCTCCTTGTGCTCAGGTTCGCCATTCCAGCTGCTTGACTACACATCTCCCTACTTGGAGAATCAGCACCTTCAACCTCCTGTTTCGTACAGGTTGCAATTTGTCCTGAGCATGAACGGGAAGAGGGGGAACCAACGAGAGACTAGCCTTAGGTGTTGGGACAGGCACAGGTCACTCCATTTTCCCATCAGGAAGAAGAATGAACCACAGGCTCAGCCTGCCCCCCGGAACCAGAATAGGGCCTGAAGCAATCCTGCGCTTTTGCGGCCGGCTCCCAAAAAAGCGAGTTGACAAATGGAGCTCAGGGGCACTGCAATTCACAAACCTGCAGAGTTATAAATGATAACTCCCGTCCACAAATATATTGACGGAAGGCAACGAAGAGGACGTGAAAGCAAGGCAGAATTGCAGGAAACAGATTTCAGGAGGTAGATTCGACTCGCCTTTAAAGCACATGAAAAGCCGCAAAACGTTGACAATGATGCCCTTGGCCAAAAATGGCTTATGAGTTTTTTCCTGAATATATTCAAGAAAAAACGAAAACGCCCATTTGGCCAACCAAGCAAGCCGGAAGGGCAAATCAGCGCTACAAAGAAGTCTCGCTTGCCCTCGGTCAAAAGGGCCATGCTGAAAAATGTGTAAAAACCAGAAAAGCAGGACAGGCCATGGAGACATGGGAGCCTTGCTACGCTGATGGGCGGGATGTAAATTGTCAACAGCCACTCTGGAGAAGTGTACGGTGTGTCCTGAAACATGTAATAAACACAGCTTAGAGAGCATAGGGCACTTCCACTCATGGGCGTATAAATTGGGAAAACTAAACATCAACAAGACACAGGCACCACAAAGTTTAGGGCTGCCCTGTTTCCAAGAACCTCCACGTCGGTACACCTTAAATATCCCAAGAAAGAGAAAAATGGATAAAGAAGTTGTGGTACTTAGGCACAATGGAATATCACTCAGCCATGAAATCAATGTCATAAGGCTAGTTAGCAGCATGAGGAGTGGATTTAGGGACTATGATTCTAAGTGAAATAAGTCACACAGAAAAAGACACTTATCCTAAGATATCGCTTATAGAGGGAATGTCCAAATCGCTACACTTGAACTGAATTACAAAACAGAACAGAGTCACATCTTAAAAAGCACACTATGTCTGCTTAACGGGAAAGGTGAGGTGGGGTGATGCATAAAACAAGGGTTTGAAATTAGCTCAGAGACCGTTTCATAAGCCAAATATGTAATAGACAAGGCCACTCCCTGCTCAGTGAACTGGACTCAACACCCCCTAGTCACCGCACAACAATATATCTGACTAGTAAGAATCTGAAAACCTATGTATTCATATCTCTCTGTAAGTGAATCAAGAGGGTGTAATGCGGCATAAACACAGCAGGGAAAAGCAGCCAAGACCCATTCTAAACATAAATTACTTAAAAGAACCCACAAAACAAAGACAGTGAAAGAGAGAGAAATTCTTACAAAATCCGTTCAGGGGCTCTGATGCCACCTGGATTGACCATATCTAGACCCACAGCTGGATGAGACATAAGGCTGGACACTCTTGGGGCTGAGAAGATTGGTGAGGTTGGGTGAGCAAACGCAGACCCTTTAAAGTAATACCGCGGGGAACCCACCCCATGGGTCCCAAATCTCCAGGTTCAAGGGCATCTTCCTACATCGAAAACATGCATGGGAAACCCAGATGATGGTACACCGTGTGATCGGGAAAGGTTTCTAAAACGCACCTCATTTCTCCTCTCCTTGTGCTCGGGTTCGCCATTCCAGCCGCTTGACTAAACATCTCCCTACTTGGAGAATCAGCACCTTCAACCTCCTGTTTCGTACAGGTTGCAATTTGTCCTGAGCATGAACGGGAAGAGGGGGAACCAACGAGAGACCAACCTTAGGTTTTGGGACAGGCACAGGTCACTCCATTTTCCCATCAGGAAGAAGAATGAACCACAGGCTCAGCCTGCCCCCCGGAACCAGAATAGGGCCTGAAGCAATCCTGCGCTTTTGCGGCCGGCTCCCAAAAAAGCGAGTTGACAAATGGAGCTCAGGGGCACTGCAATTCACAAACCTGCAGAGTTATAAATGATAACTCCCATCCACAAATATATTGACGGAAGGCAACAAAGAGGACTTGAAAGCAAGGCAGAATTGCAGGAAACAGATTTCAGGAGGTAGATTCGACTCGCCTGTAAAGCACGTGAAAAGCCGCAAAACGTTGACAATGATGCCCTTGGCCAAAAAGGGCGTATGCGTTTTTTCCTGAATATATTCAGGAAAAAACGAATACGCCCTTTTTGGCCAACCAAGCAAGCCGGAAGGGCAAATCAGCGCTACAAAGAAGTCTCGCTTGCCCTCGGTCAAAAGGGCCATGCTGAAAAATGTGTAAAAACCAGAAAAGCAGGACAGGCCATGGAGACATGGGAGCCTTGCTACGCTGATGGGCGGGATGTAAATTGCCAACAGCCACTCTGGAGAAGTGTACAGTGTGTCCTGAAACATATAATAAACACAGCTTAGAGAGCATAGGGCACTTCCACTCATGGGCGTATAAATTGGGAAAACTAAACATCAACAAGACACAGGCACCCCAGAGTTTAGGGCTGCTCTGTGTCCATTGAACCTCCACGTCGGTACACATTAAATATCCCAGGAAAGAGAAAAATGGATAAAGAAGTTGTGGTACTTAGGCACAATGGAATATCACTCAGCCATGAAATCAATGTCATAAGGCTAGTTAGCAGCATGAGGAGTGGATTTAGGGACGATGATTCTAAGTGAAATAAGTCACACAGAAAAAGACACTTATCCTAAGATATCGCTTATAGAGGGAATGTCCAAATCGCTACACTTGAACTGAATTACAAAACAGAACAGAGTCACACCTTAAAAAGCACACTATGTCTGCTTAACGGGAAAGGTGAGGTGGGGTGATGCATAAAACAAGGGTTTGAAATTAGCTCAGAGACCGTTTCATAAGCCAAATATGTAATAGACAAGGCCACTCCCTGCTCAGTGAACTGGACTCAACACCCCCTAGTCACCGCACAAGAATATATCTGACTAGTAAGAATCTGAAAACCTATGTATTGATATCTCTCTGTAAGTGAATCAAGAGGGTGTAAAGCGGCATAAACACAGCAGGGAAAAGCAGCCAAGACCCATTCTAAACATAAATTACTTAAAAGAACCCACAAAACAAAGACAGTGAAAGAGAGAGAAATTCTTACAAAATCCGTTCAGGGGCTCTGATGCCACCTGGATTGACCATATCTAGACCCACAGCTGGATGAGACATAAGGCTGGACACTCTTGGGGCTGAGAGGATTGGTGAGGTTGGGTGAGCAAACGCAGACCCTTTAAAGTAATACCGCGGGGAACCCACCCCATGGGTCCCAAATCTCCAGGTTCAAGGGCATCTTCCTACATCGAAAACATGCATGGGAAACCCAGATGATGGTACACCGTGTGATCGGGAAAGGTTTCTAAAACGCACCTCATTTCTCCTCTCCTTGTGCTCGGGTTCGCCATTCCAGCCGCTTGACTAAACATCTCCCTACTTGGAGAATCAGCACCTTCAACCTCCTGTTTCGTACAGGTTGCAATTTGTCCTGAGCATGAACGGGAAGAGGGGGAACCAACGAGAGACTAGCCTTAGGTGTTGGGACAGGCACAGGTCACTCCATTTTCCCATCAGGAAGAAGAATGAACCACAGGCTCAGCCTGCCCCCCGGAACCAGAATAGGGCCTGAAGCAATCCTGCGCTTTTGCGGCCGGCTCCCAAAAAAGCGAGTTGACAAATGGAGCTCAGGGGCACTGCAATTCACAAACCTGCAGAGTTATAAATGATAACTCCCGTCCACAAATATATTGACGGAAGGCAACGAAGAGGACGTGAAAGCAAGGCAGAATTGCAGGAAACAGATTTCAGGAGGTAGTTTCGACTCGCCTTTAAAGCACGTGAAAAACCGCAAAACGTTGACAATGATGCCCTTGGCCAAAAAGGGCGTATGCGTTTTTTCCTGAATATATTCAGGAAAAAACGAATACGCCCTTTTTGGCCAACCAAGCAAGCCGGAAGGGCAAATCAGCGCTACAAAAAAGTCTCGCTTGCCATCGGTCCAAAGGGCCATGCTGAAAAAAGTGTAAAAACCAGAAAAGCAGGACAGGCCATGGAGACATGGGAGCCTTGCTACGCTGATGGGCGGGATGTAAATTGCCAACAGCCACTCTGGAGAAGTGTACGGTGTGTCCTGAAACATGTAATAAACACAACTTAGAGAGCATAGGGCACTTCCACTCATGGGCGTATAAATTGGGAAAACTAAACATCAACAAGACACAGACACCCCAGAGTTTAGGGCTGCTCTGTGTCCATGAACCTCCACTTCGGTACACATTAAATATCCCAGGAAAGAGAAAAATGGATAAAGAAGTTGTGGTACTTAGGCACAATGGAATATCACTCAGCCATGAAATCAATGTCATAAGGCTAGTTAGCAGCATGAGGAGTGGATTTAGGGACGATGATTCTAAGTGAAATAAGTCACACAGAAAAAGACACTTATCCTAAGATATCGCTTATAGAGGGAATGTCCAAATCGCTACACTTGAACTGAATTACAAAACAGAACAGAGTCACACCTTAAAAAGCACACTATGTCTGCTTAACGGGAAAGGTGAGGTGGGGTGATGCATAAAACAAGGGTTTGAAATTAGCTCAGAGACCGTTTCATAAGCCAAATATGTAATAGACAAGGCCTACTCCCTGCTCAGTGAACTGCACTCAACACCCCCTAGTGACCGCACAAGAATATATCTGACTAGTAAGAATCTGAAAACCTATGTATTGATATCTCTCTGTAAGTGAATCAAGAGGGTGTAAAGCGGCATAATCACAGCAGGGAAAAGCAGCCAAGACCCATTCTAAACATAAATTACTTAAAAGAACCCACAAAACAAAGACAGTGAAAGAGAGAGAAATTCTTACAAAATCCGTTCAGGGGCTCTGATGCCACCTGGATTGACCATATCTAGACCCACAGCTGGATGAGACATAAGGCTGGACATTCTTGGGGCTGAGAGGATTGGTGAGGTTGGGTGAGCAAACGCAGACCCTTTAAAGTAATACCGCGGGGAACCCACCCCATGGGTCCCAAATCTCCAGGTTCAAGGGCATCTTCCTACATCGAAAACATGCATGGGAAACCCAGATGATGGTACACCGTGTGATCGGGAAAGGTTTCTAAAACGCACCTCATTTCTCCTCTCCTTGTGCTCGGGTTCGCCATTCCAGCCGCTTGACTAAACATCTCCCTACTTGGAGAATCAGCACCTTCAACCTCCTGTTTCGTACAGGTTGCAATTTGTCCTGAGCATGAACGGGAAGAGGGGGAACCAACGAGAGACTAGCCTTAGGTGTTGGGACAGGCACAGGTCACTCCATTTTCCCATCAGGAAGAAGAATGAACCACAGGCTCAGCCTGCCCCCCGGAACCAGAATAGGGCCTGAAGCAATCCTGCGCTTTTGCGGCCGGCTCCCAAAAAAGCGAGTTGACCAATGGAGCTCAGGGGCACTGCAATTCACAAACCTGCAGAGTTATAAATGATAACTCCCGTCCACAAATATATTGACGGAAGGCAACGAAGAGGACGTGAAAGCAAGGCAGAATTGCAGGAAACAGATTTCAGGAGGTAGTTTCGACTCGCCTTTAAAGCACGTGAAAAACCGCAAAACGTTGACAATGATGCCCTTGGCCAAAAAGGGCGTATGCGTTTTTTCCTGAATATATTCAGGAAAAAACGCATACGCCCTTTTTGGCCAACCAAGCAAGCCGGAAGGGCAAATCAGCGCTACAAAAAAGTCTCGCTTGCCATCGGTCCAAAGGGCCATGCTGAAAAAAGTGTAAAAGCCAGAAAAGCAGGACAGGCCATGGAGACATGGGAGCCTTGTTACGCTGATGGGCGGGATGTAAATTGCCAACAGCCACTCTGGAGAAGTGTACGGTGTGTCCTGAAACATGTAATAAACACAACTTAGAGAGCATAGGGCACTTCCACTCATGGGCGTATAAATTGGGAAAACTAAACATCAACAAGACACAGGCACCCCAGAGTTTAGGGCTGCTCTGTTTCCATGAACCTCCACTTCGGTACACATTAAATATCCCAGAAAAGAGAAAAATGGATAAAGAAGTTGTGGTACTTAGGCACAATGGAATATCACTCAGCCATGAAATCAATGTCATAAGGCTAGTTAGCAGCATGAGGAGTGGATTTAGGGACGATGATTCTAAGTGAAATAAGTCACACAGAAAAAGACACTTATCCTAAGATATCGCTTATAGAGGGAATGTCAAAATCGCTACACTTGAACTGAATTACAAAACAGAACAGAGTCACACCTGTAGAAGACACACTATGTCTGCTTAACGGGAAAGGTGAGGTGGGGTGATGCATAAAACAAGGGTTTGTAATTAGCTCAGACACCGTTCCATAAGCCAAATATGTAATAGACAAGACCTACTCCCTGCTCAGTGAACTGGACTCAACACCCCCTAGTCACCGCACAACAATATATCTGACTAGTAAGAATCTGACAACCTATGTATTGATATCTCTCTGTAAGTGAATCAACAGGGTGTAAAGCGGCATAAACACAGCAGGGAAAAGCAGCCAAGACCCATTCTAAACATAAATTACTTAAAAGAACCCACAAAACAAAGACAGTGAAAGAGAGAGAAATTCTTACAAAATCCGTTCAGGGGCTGTGATGCAACCTGGATTGACCATATCTAGACCCACAGCTGGATGAGACATAAGGCTGGACACTCTTGGGGCTGAGAGGATTGGTGAGGTTGGGTGAGCAAACGCAGACCCTTTAAAGTAATACCGCGGGGTACCCACCCCATGGGTCCCAAATCTCCAGGTTCAAGGGCATCTTCCTACATCGAAAACATGCATGGGAAACCCAGATGATGGTACACCGTGTGATCGGGAAAGGTTTCTAAAACGCACCTCATTTCTCCTCTCCTTGTGCTCGGGTTCGCCATTCCAGCCGCTTGACTAAACATCTCCCTACTTGGAGAATCAGCACCTTCAACCTCCTGTTTCGTACAGGTTGCAATTTGTCCTGAGCATGAACGGGAAGAGGGGGAACCAACGAGAGACTAGCCTTAGGTGTTGGGACAGGCACAGGTCACTCCATTTTCCCATCAGGAAGAAGAATGAACCACAGGCTCAGCCTGCCCCCCGGAACCAGAATAGGGCCTGAAGCAATCCTGCCCTTTTGCGGCCGGCTCCCAAAAAAGCGAGTTGACAAATGGAGCTCAGGGGCACTGCAATTCACAAACCTGCAGAGTTATAAATGATAACTCCCGTCCACAAATATATTGACGGAAGGCAACGAAGAGGACGTGAAAGCAAGGCAGAATTGCAGGAAACAGATTTCAGGAGGTAGATTCGACTCGCCTTTAAAGCACGTGAAAAGCCGCAAAACGTAGACAATGATGCCCTTGGCCAAAAAGGGCGTATGAGTTTTTTCCTGAATATATTCAAGAAAAAACGAATACGCCCTTTTTGGCCAACCAAGCAAGCCGGAAGGGCAAATCAGCGCTACAAAGAAGTCTCGCTTGCCCTCGGTCAAAAGGGCCATGCTGAAAAATGTGTAAAAACCAGAAAAGCAGGACAGGCCATGGAGACATGGGAGCCTTGCTACGCTGATGGGCGGGATGTAAATTGTCAACAGCCACTCTGGAGAAGTGTACGGTGTGTCCTGAAACATGTAATAAACACAGCTTAGAGAGCATAGGGCACTTCCACTCATGGGCGTATAAATTGGGAAAACTAAACATCAACAAGACACAGGCACCACAAAGTTTAGGGCTGCCCTGTTTCCAAGAACCTCCACGTCGGTACACCTTAAATATCCCAAGAAAGAGAAAAATGGATAAAGAAGTTGTGGTACTTAGGCACAATGGAATATCACTCAGCCATGAAATCAATGTCATAAGGCTAGTTAGCAGCATGAGGAGTGGATTTAGGGACGATGATTCTAAGTGAAATAAGTCACACAGAAAAAGACACTTATCCTAAGATATCGCTTATAGAGGGAATGTCCAAATCGCTACACTTGAACTGAATTACAAAACAGAACAGAGTCACACCTTAAAAAGCACACTATGTCTGCTTAACGGGAAAGGTGAGGTGGGGTGATGCATAAAACAAGGGTTTGAAATTAGCTCAGAGACCGTTTCATAAGCCAAATATGTAATAGACAAGGCCACTCCCTGCTCAGTGAACTGGACTCAACACCCCCTAGTCACCGCACAAGAATATATCTGACTAGTAAGAATCTGAAAACCTATGTATTGATATCTCTCTGTAAGTGAATCAAGAGGGTGTAAAGCGGCATAAACACAGCAGGGAAAAGCAGCCAAGACCCATTCTAAACATAAATTACTTAAAAGAACCCACAAAACAAAGACAGTGAAAGAGAGAGAAATTCTTACAAAATCCGTTCAGGGGCTCTGATGCCACCTGGATTGACCATATCTAGACCCACAGCTGGATGAGACATAAGGCTGGACACTCTTGGGGCTGAGAAGATTGGTGAGGTTGGGTGAGCAAACGCAGACCCTTTAAAGTAATACCGCGGGGAACCCACCCCATGGGTCCCAAATCTCCAGGTTCAAGGGCATCTTCCTACATCGAAAACATGCATGGGAAACCCAGATGATGGTACACCGTGTGATCGGGAAAGGTTTCTAAAACGCACCTCATTTCTCCTCTCCTTGTGCTCGGGTTCGCCATTCCAGCCGCTTGACTAAACATCTCCCTACTTGGAGAATCAGCACCTTCAACCTCCTGTTTCGTACAGGTTGCAATTTGTCCTGAGCATGAACGGGAAGAGGGGGAACCAACGAGAGACTAGCCTCAGGTGTTGGGACAGGCACAGGTCACTCCATTTTCCCATCAGGAAGAAGAATGAACCACAGGCTCAGCCTGCCCCCCGGAACCAGAATAGGGCCTGAAGCAATCCTGCGCTTTTGCAGCCGGCTCCCAAAAAAGCGAGTTGACAAATGGAGCTCAGGGGCACTGCAATTCACAAACCTGCAGAGTTATAAATGATAACTCCCATCCACAAATATATTGACGGAAGGCAACGAAGAGGACTTGAAAGCAAGGCAGAATTGCAGGAAACAGATTTCAGGAGGTAGATTCGACTCGCCTGTAAAGCACGTGAAAAGCCGCAAAACGTTGACAATGATGCCCTTGGCCAAAAAGGGCGTATGCGTTTTTTCCTGAATATATTCAGGAAAAAACGCATACGCCCTTTTTGGCCAACCAAGCAAGCCGGAAGGGCAAATCAGCGCTACAAAGAAGTCTCGCTTGCCCTCGGTCCAAAGGGCCATGCTGAAAAATGTGTAAAAACCAGAAAAGCAGGACAGGCCATGGAGACATGGGAGCCTTGCTACGCTGATGGGCGGGATGTAAATTGCCAACAGCCACTCTGGAGAAGTGTACAGTGTGTCCTGAAACATATAATAAACACAGCTTAGAGAGCATAGGGCACTTCCACTCATGGGCGTATAAATTGGGAAAACTAAACATCAACAAGACACAGGCACCCCAGAGTTTAGGGCTGCTCTGTGTCCATTGAACCTCCACGTCGGTACACATTAAATATCCCAGGAAAGAGAAAAATGGATAAAGAAGTTGTGGTACTTAGGCACAATGGAATATCACTCAGCCATGAAATCAATGTCATAAGGCTAGTTAGCAGCATGAGGAGTGGATTTAGGGACGATGATTCTAAGTGAAATAAGTCACACAGAAAAAGACACTTATCCTAAGATATCGCTTATAGAGGGAATGTCCAAATCGCTACACTTGAACTGAATTACAAAACAGAACAGAGTCACACCTTAAAAAGCACACTATGTCTGCTTAACGGGAAAGGTGAGGTGGGGTGATGCATAAAACAAGGGTTTGAAATTAGCTCAGAGACCGTTTCATAAGCCAAATATGTAATAGACAAGGCCACTCCCTGCTCAGTGAACTGGACTCAACACCCCCTAGTCACCGCACAAGAATATATCTGACTAGTAAGAATCTGAAAACCTATGTATTGATATCTCTCTGTAAGTGAATCAAGAGGGTGTAAAGCGGCATAAACACAGCAGGGAAAAGCAGCCAAGACCCATTCTAAACATAAATTACTTAAAAGAACCCACAAAACAAAGACAGTGAAAGAGAGAGAAATTCTTACAAAATCCGTTCAGGGGCTCTGATGCCACCTGGATTGACCATATCTAGACCCACAGCTGGATGAGACATAAGGCTGGACACTCTTGGGGCTGAGAGGATTGGTGAGGTTGGGTGAGCAAACGCAGACCCTTTAAAGTAATACCGCGGGGAACCCACCCCATGGGTCCCAAATCTCCAGGTTCAAGGGCATCTTCCTACATCGAAAACATGCATGGGAAACCCAGATGATGGTACACCGTGTGATCGGGAAAGGTTTCTAAAACGCACCTCATTTCTCCTCTCCTTGTGCTCGGGTTCGCCATTCCAGCCGCTTGACTAAACATCTCCCTACTTGGAGAATCAGCACCTTCAACCTCCTGTTTCGTACAGGTTGCAATTTGTCCTGAGCATGAACGGGAAGAGGGGGAACCAACGAGAGACTAGCCTTAGGTGTTGGGACAGGCACAGGTCACTCCATTTTCCCATCAGGAAGAAGAATGAACCACAGGCTCAGCCTGCCCCCCGGAACCAGAATAGGGCCTGAAGCAATCCTGCGCTTTTGCGGCCGGCTCCCAAAAAAGCGAGTTGACAAATGGAGCTCAGGGGCACTGCAATTCACAAACCTGCAGAGTTATAAATGATAACTCCCGTCCACAAATATATTGACGGAAGGCAACGAAGAGGACGTGAAAGCAAGGCAGAATTGCAGGAAACAGATTTCAGGAGGTAGTTTCGACTCGCCTTTAAAGCACGTGAAAAACCGCAAAACGTTGACAATGATGCCCTTGGCCAAAAAGGGCGTATGCGTTTTTTCCTGAATATATTCAGGAAAAAACGAATACGCCCTTTTTGGCCAACCAAGCAAGCCGGAAGGGCAAATCAGCGCTACAAAAAAGTCTCGCTTGCCATCGGTCCAAAGGGCCATGCTGAAAAAAGTGTAAAAACCAGAAAAGCAGGACAGGCCATGGAGACATGGGAGCCTTGCTACGCTGATGGGCGGGATGTAAATTGCCAACAGCCACTCTGGAGAAGTGTACGGTGTGTCCTGAAACATGTAATAAACACAACTTAGAGAGCATAGGGCACTTCCACTCATGGGCGTATAAATTGGGAAAACTAAACATCAACAAGACACAGACACCCCAGAGTTTAGGGCTGCTCTGTGTCCATGAACCTCCACTTCGGTACACATTAAATATCCCAGGAAAGAGAAAAATGGATAAAGAAGTTGTGGTACTTAGGCACAATGGAATATCACTCAGCCATGAAATCAATGTCATAAGGCTAGTTAGCAGCATGAGGAGTGGATTTAGGGACGATGATTCTAAGTGAAATAAGTCACACAGAAAAAGACACTTATCCTAAGATATCGCTTATAGAGGGAATGTCCAAATCGCTACACTTGAACTGAATTACAAAACAGAACAGAGTCACACCTTAAAAAGCACACTATGTCTGCTTAACGGGAAAGGTGAGGTGGGGTGATGCATAAAACAAGGGTTTGAAATTAGCTCAGAGACCGTTTCATAAGCCAAATATGTAATAGACAAGGCCTACTCCCTGCTCAGTGAACTGCACTCAACACCCCCTAGTGACCGCACAAGAATATATCTGACTAGTAAGAATCTGAAAACCTATGTATTGATATCTCTCTGTAAGTGAATCAAGAGGGTGTAAAGCGGCATAATCACAGCAGGGAAAAGCAGCCAAGACCCATTCTAAACATAAATTACTTAAAAGAACCCACAAAACAAAGACAGTGAAAGAGAGAGAAATTCTTACAAAATCCGTTCAGGGGCTCTGATGCCACCTGGATTGACCATATCTAGACCCACAGCTGGATGAGACATAAGGCTGGACATTCTTGGGGCTGAGAGGATTGGTGAGGTTGGGTGAGCAAACGCAGACCCTTTAAAGTAATACCGCGGGGAACCCACCCCATGGGTCCCAAATCTCCAGGTTCAAGGGCATCTTCCTACATCGAAAACATGCATGGGAAACCCAGATGATGGTACACCGTGTGATCGGGAAAGGTTTCTAAAACGCACCTCATTTCTCCTCTCCTTGTGCTCGGGTTCGCCATTCCAGCCGCTTGACTAAACATCTCCCTACTTGGAGAATCAGCACCTTCAACCTCCTGTTTCGTACAGGTTGCAATTTGTCCTGAGCATGAACGGGAAGAGGGGGAACCAACGAGAGACTAGCCTTAGGTGTTGGGACAGGCACAGGTCACTCCATTTTCCCATCAGGAAGAAGAATGAACCACAGGCTCAGCCTGCCCCCCGGAACCAGAATAGGGCCTGAAGCAATCCTGCGCTTTTGCGGCCGGCTCCCAAAAAAGCGAGTTGACCAATGGAGCTCAGGGGCACTGCAATTCACAAACCTGCAGAGTTATAAATGATAACTCCCGTCCACAAATATATTGACGGAAGGCAACGAAGAGGACGTGAAAGCAAGGCAGAATTGCAGGAAACAGATTTCAGGAGGTAGTTTCGACTCGCCTTTAAAGCACGTGAAAAACCGCAAAACGTTGACAATGATGCCCTTGGCCAAAAAGGGCGTATGCGTTTTTTCCTGAATATATTCAGGAAAAAACGCATACGCCCTTTTTGGCCAACCAAGCAAGCCGGAAGGGCAAATCAGCGCTACAAAAAAGTCTCGCTTGCCATCGGTCCAAAGGGCCATGCTGAAAAAAGTGTAAAAGCCAGAAAAGCAGGACAGGCCATGGAGACATGGGAGCCTTGTTACGCTGATGGGCGGGATGTAAATTGCCAACAGCCACTCTGGAGAAGTGTACGGTGTGTCCTGAAACATGTAATAAACACAACTTAGAGAGCATAGGGCACTTCCACTCATGGGCGTATAAATTGGGAAAACTAAACATCAACAAGACACAGGCACCCCAGAGTTTAGGGCTGCTCTGTTTCCATGAACCTCCACTTCGGTACACATTAAATATCCCAGAAAAGAGAAAAATGGATAAAGAAGTTGTGGTACTTAGGCACAATGGAATATCACTCAGCCATGAAATCAATGTCATAAGGCTAGTTAGCAGCATGAGGAGTGGATTTAGGGACGATGATTCTAAGTGAAATAAGTCACACAGAAAAAGACACTTATCCTAAGATATCGCTTATAGAGGGAATGTCAAAATCGCTACACTTGAACTGAATTACAAAACAGAACAGAGTCACACCTGTAGAAGACACACTATGTCTGCTTAACGGGAAAGGTGAGGTGGGGTGATGCATAAAACAAGGGTTTGTAATTAGCTCAGACACCGTTCCATAAGCCAAATATGTAATAGACAAGACCTACTCCCTGCTCAGTGAACTGGACTCAACACCCCCTAGTCACCGCACAACAATATATCTGACTAGTAAGAATCTGACAACCTATGTATTGATATCTCTCTGTAAGTGAATCAACAGGGTGTAAAGCGGCATAAACACAGCAGGGAAAAGCAGCCAAGACCCATTCTAAACATAAATTACTTAAAAGAACCCACAAAACAAAGACAGTGAAAGAGAGAGAAATTCTTACAAAATCCGTTCAGGGGCTGTGATGCAACCTGGATTGACCATATCTAGACCCACAGCTGGATGAGACATAAGGCTGGACACTCTTGGGGCTGAGAGGATTGGTGAGGTTGGGTGAGCAAACGCAGACCCTTTAAAGTAATACCGCGGGGTACCCACCCCATGGGTCCCAAATCTCCAGGTTCAAGGGCATCTTCCTACATCGAAAACATGCATGGGAAACCCAGATGATGGTACACCGTGTGATCGGGAAAGGTTTCTAAAACGCACCTCATTTCTCCTCTCCTTGTGCTCGGGTTCGCCATTCCAGCCGCTTGACTAAACATCTCCCTACTTGGAGAATCAGCACCTTCAACCTCCTGTTTCGTACAGGTTGCAATTTGTCCTGAGCATGAACGGGAAGAGGGGGAACCAACGAGAGACTAGCCTTAGGTGTTGGGACAGGCACAGGTCACTCCATTTTCCCATCAGGAAGAAGAATGAACCACAGGCTCAGCCTGCCCCCCGGAACCAGAATAGGGCCTGAAGCAATCCTGCCCTTTTGCGGCCGGCTCCCAAAAAAGCGAGTTGACAAATGGAGCTCAGGGGCACTGCAATTCACAAACCTGCAGAGTTATAAATGATAACTCCCGTCCACAAATATATTGACGGAAGGCAACGAAGAGGACGTGAAAGCAAGGCAGAATTGCAGGAAACAGATTTCAGGAGGTAGATTCGACTCGCCTTTAAAGCACGTGAAAAGCCGCAAAACGTAGACAATGATGCCCTTGGCCAAAAAGGGCGTATGAGTTTTTTCCTGAATATATTCAAGAAAAAACGAATACGCCCTTTTTGGCCAACCAAGCAAGCCGGAAGGGCAAATCAGCGCTACAAAGAAGTCTCGCTTGCCCTCGGTCAAAAGGGCCATGCTGAAAAATGTGTAAAAACCAGAAAAGCAGGACAGGCCATGGAGACATGGGAGCCTTGCTACGCTGATGGGCGGGATGTAAATTGTCAACAGCCACTCTGGAGAAGTGTACGGTGTGTCCTGAAACATGTAATAAACACAGCTTAGAGAGCATAGGGCACTTCCACTCATGGGCGTATAAATTGGGAAAACTAAACATCAACAAGACACAGGCACCACAAAGTTTAGGGCTGCCCTGTTTCCAAGAACCTCCACGTCGGTACACCTTAAATATCCCAAGAAAGAGAAAAATGGATAAAGAAGTTGTGGTACTTAGGCACAATGGAATATCACTCAGCCATGAAATCAATGTCATAAGGCTAGTTAGCAGCATGAGGAGTGGATTTAGGGACGATGATTCTAAGTGAAATAAGTCACACAGAAAAAGACACTTATCCTAAGATATCGCTTATAGAGGGAATGTCCAAATCGCTACACTTGAACTGAATTACAAAACAGAACAGAGTCACACCTAAAAAAGCACACTATGTCTGCTTAACGGGAAAGGTGAGGTGGGGTGATGCATAAAACAAGGGTTTGAAATTAGCTCAGAGACCGTTTCATAAGCCAAATATGTAATAGACAAGGCCACTCCCTGCTCAGTGAACTGGACTCAACACCCCCTAGTCACCGCACAAGAATATATCTGACTAGTAAGAATCTGAAAACCTATGTATTGATATCTCTCTGTAAGTGAATCAAGAGGGTGTAAAGCGGCATAAACACAGCAGGGAAAAGCAGCCAAGACCCATTCTAAACATAAATTACTTAAAAGAACCCACAAAACAAAGACAGTGAAAGAGAGAGAAATTCTTACAAAATCCGTTCAGGGGCTCTGATGCCACCTGGATTGACCATATCTAGACCCACAGCTGGATGAGACATAAGGCTGGACACTCTTGGGGCTGAGAAGATTGGTGAGGTTGGGTGAGCAAACGCAGACCCTTTAAAGTAATACCGCGGGGAACCCACCCCATGGGTCCCAAATCTCCAGGTTCAAGGGCATCTTCCTACATCGAAAACATGCATGGGAAACCCAGATGATGGTACACCGTGTGATCGGGAAAGGTTTCTAAAACGCACCTCATTTCTCCTCTCCTTGTGCTCGGGTTCGCCATTCCAGCCGCTTGACTAAACATCTCCCTACTTGGAGAATCAGCACCTTCAACCTCCTGTTTCGTACAGGTTGCAATTTGTCCTGAGCATGAACGGGAAGAGGGGGAACCAACGAGAGACTAGCCTCAGGTGTTGGGACAGGCACAGGTCACTCCATTTTCCCATCAGGAAGAAGAATGAACCACAGGCTCAGCCTGCCCCCCGGAACCAGAATAGGGCCTGAAGCAATCCTGCGCTTTTGCAGCCGGCTCCCAAAAAAGCGAGTTGACAAATGGAGCTCAGGGGCACTGCAATTCACAAACCTGCAGAGTTATAAATGATAACTCCCATCCACAAATATATTGACGGAAGGCAACGAAGAGGACTTGAAAGCAAGGCAGAATTGCAGGAAACAGATTTCAGGAGGTAGATTCGACTCGCCTGTAAAGCACGTGAAAAGCCGCAAAACGTTGACAATGATGCCCTTGGCCAAAAAGGGCGTATGCGTTTTTTCCTGAATATATTCAGGAAAAAACGCATACGCCCTTTTTGGCCAACCAAGCAAGCCGGAAGGGCAAATCAGCGCTACAAAGAAGTCTCGCTTGCCCTCGGTCCAAAGGGCCATGCTGAAAAATGTGTAAAAACCAGAAAAGCAGGACAGGCCATGGAGACATGGGAGCCTTGCTACGCTGATGGGCGGGATGTAAATTGCCAACAGCCACTCTGGAGAAGTGTACAGTGTGTCCTGAAACATATAATAAACACAGCTTAGAGAGCATAGGGCACTTCCACTCATGGGCGTATAAATTGGGAAAACTAAACATCAACAAGACACAGGCACCCCAGAGTTTAGGGCTGCTCTGTGTCCATTGAACCTCCACGTCGGTACACATTAAATATCCCAGGAAAGAGAAAAATGGATAAAGAAGTTGTGGTACTTAGGCACAATGGAATATCACTCAGCCATGAAATCAATGTCATAAGGCTAGTTAGCAGCATGAGGAGTGGATTTAGGGACGATGATTCTAAGTGAAATAAGTCACACAGAAAAAGACACTTATCCTAAGATATCGCTTATAGAGGGAATGTCCAAATCGCTACACTTGAACTGAATTACAAAACAGAACAGAGTCACACCTTAAAAAGCACACTATGTCTGCTTAACGGGAAAGGTGAGGTGGGGTGATGCATAAAACAAGGGTTTGAAATTAGCTCAGAGACCGTTTCATAAGCCAAATATGTAATAGACAAGGCCACTCCCTGCTCAGTGAACTGGACTCAACACCCCCTAGTCACCGCACAAGAATATATCTGACTAGTAAGAATCTGAAAACCTATGTATTGATATCTCTCTGTAAGTGAATCAAGAGGGTGTAAAGCGGCATAAACACAGCAGGGAAAAGCAGCCAAGACCCATTCTAAACATAAATTACTTAAAAGAACCCACAAAACAAAGACAGTGAAAGAGAGAGAAATTCTTACAAAATCCGTTCAGGGGCTCTGATGCCACCTGGATTGACCATATCTAGACCCACAGCTGGATGAGACATAAGGCTGGACACTCTTGGGGCTGAGAGGATTGGTGAGGTTGGGTGAGCAAACGCAGACCCTTTAAAGTAATACCGCGGGGAACCCACCCCATGGGTCCCAAATCTCCAGGTTCAAGGGCATCTTCCTACATCGAAAACATGCATGGGAAACCCAGATGATGGTACACCGTTGTGATCGGGAAAGGTTTCTAAAACGCACCTGCATTTCTCCTCTCCTTGTGCTCGGGTTCGCCATTCCAGCCGCTTGACTAAACATCTCCCTACTTGGAGAATCAGCACCTTCAACCTCCTGTTTCGTACAGGTTGCAATTTGTCCTGAGCATGAACGGGAAGAGGGGGAACCAACGAGAGACTAGCCTTAGGTGTTGGGACAGGCACAGGTCACTCCATTTTCCCATCAGGAAGAAGAATGAACCACAGGCTCAGCCTGCCCCCGGAACCAGAATAGGGCCTGAAGCAATCCTGCGCTTTTGCGGCCGGCTCCCAAAAAAGCGAGTTGACAAATGGAGCTCAGGGGCACTGCAATTCACAAACCTGCAGAGTTATAAATGATAACTCCCGTCCACAAATATATTGACGGAAGGCAACGAAGAGGACGTGAAAGCAAGGCAGAATTGCAGGAAACAGATTTCAGGAGGTAGTTTCGACTCGCCTTTAAAGCACGTGAAAAACCGCAAAACGTTGACAATGATGCCCTTGGCCAAAAAGGGCGTATGCGTTTTTTCCTGAATATATTCAGGAAAAAACGCATACGCCCTTTTTGGCCAACCAAGCAAGCCGGAAGGGCAAATCAGCGCTACAAAAAGTCTCGCTTGCCATCGGTCCAAAGGGCCATGCTGAAAAAAGTGTAAAAGCCAGAAAAGCAGGACAGGCCATGGAGACATGGGAGCCTTGTTACGCTGATGGGCGGGATGTAAATTGCCAACAGCCACTCTGGAGAAGTGTACGGTGTGTCCTGAAACATGTAATAAACACAACTTAGAGAGCATAGGGCACTTCCACTCATGGGCGTATAAATTGGGAAAACTAAACATCAACAAGACACAGGCACCCCAGAGTTTAGGGCTGCTCTGTTTCCATGAACCTCCACTTCGGTACACATTAAATATCCCAGAAAAGAGAAAAATGGATAAAGAAGTTGTGGTACTTAGGCACAATGGAATATCACTCAGCCATGAAATCAATGTCATAAGGCTAGTTAGCAGCATGAGGAGTGGATTTAGGGACGATGATTCTAAGTGAAATAAGTCACACAGAAAAAGACACTTATCCTAAGATATCGCTTATAGAGGGAATGTCAAAATCGCTACACTTGAACTGAATTACAAAACAGAACAGAGTCACACCTGTAGAAGACACACTATGTCTGCTTAACGGGAAAGGTGAGGTGGGGTGATGCATAAAACAAGGGTTTGTAATTAGCTCAGACACCGTTCCATAAGCCAAATATGTAATAGACAAGACCTACTCCCTGCTCAGTGAACTGGACTCAACACCCCCTAGTCACCGCACAACAATATATCTGACTAGTAAGAATCTGACAACCTATGTATTGATATCTCTCTGTAAGTGAATCAACAGGGTGTAAAGCGGCATAAACACAGCAGGGAAAAGCAGCCAAGACCCATTCTAAACATAAATTACTTAAAAGAACCCACAAAACAAAGACAGTGAAAGAGAGAGAAATTCTTACAAAATCCGTTCAGGGGCTGTGATGCAACCTGGATTGACCATATCTAGACCCACAGCTGGATGAGACATAAGGCTGGACACTCTTGGGGCTGAGAGGATTGGTGAGGTTGGGTGAGCAAACGCAGACCCTTTAAAGTAATACCGCGGGGTACCCACCCCATGGGTCCCCAAATCTCCAGGTTCAAGGGCATCTTCCTACATCGAAAACATGCATGGGAAACCCAGATGATGGTACACCGTGTGATCGGGAAAGGTTTCTAAAACGCACCTCATTTCTCCTCTCCTTGTGCTCGGGTTCGCCATTCCAGCCGCTTGACTAAACATCTCCCTACTTGGAGAATCAGCACCTTCAACCTCCTGTTTCGTACAGGTTGCAATTTGTCCTGAGCATGAACGGGAAGAGGGGGAACCAACGAGAGACTAGCCTTAGGTGTTGGGACAGGCACAGGTCACTCCATTTTCCCATCAGGAAGAAGAATGAACCACAGGCTCAGCCTGCCCCCCGGAACCAGAATAGGGCCTGAAGCAATCCTGCCCTTTTGCGGCCGGCTCCCAAAAAAGCGAGTTGACAAATGGAGCTCAGGGGCACTGCAATTCACAAACCTGCAGAGTTATAAATGATAACTCCCGTCCACAAATATATTGACGGAAGGCAACGAAGAGGACGTGAAAGCAAGGCAGAATTGCAGGAAACAGATTTCAGGAGGTAGATTCGACTCGCCTTTAAAGCACGTGAAAAGCCGCAAAACGTAGACAATGATGCCCTTGGCCAAAAAGGGCGTATGAGTTTTTTCCTGAATATATTCAAGAAAAAACGAATACGCCCTTTTTGGCCAACCAAGCAAGCCGGAAGGGCAAATCAGCGCTACAAAGAAGTCTCGCTTGCCCTCGGTCAAAAGGGCCATGCTGAAAAATGTGTAAAAACCAGAAAAGCAGGACAGGCCATGGAGACATGGGAGCCTTGCTACGCTGATGGGCGGGATGTAAATTGTCAACAGCCACTCTGGAGAAGTGTACGGTGTGTCCTGAAACATGTAATAAACACAGCTTAGAGAGCATAGGGCACTTCCACTCATGGGCGTATAAATTGGGAAAACTAAACATCAACAAGACACAGGCACCACAAAGTTTAGGGCTGCCCTGTTTCCAAGAACCTCCACGTCGGTACACCTTAAATATCCCAAGAAAGAGAAAAATGGATAAAGAAGTTGTGGTACTTAGGCACAATGGAATATCACTCAGCCATGAAATCAATGTCATAAGGCTAGTTAGCAGCATGAGGAGTGGATTTAGGGACGATGATTCTAAGTGAAATAAGTCACACAGAAAAAGACACTTATCCTAAGATATCGCTTATAGAGGGAATGTCCAAATCGCTACACTTGAACTGAATTACAAAACAGAACAGAGTCACACCTTAAAAAGCACACTATGTCTGCTTAACGGGAAAGGTGAGGTGGGGTGATGCATAAAACAAGGGTTTGAAATTAGCTCAGAGACCGTTTCATAAGCCAAATATGTAATAGACAAGGCCACTCCCTGCTCAGTGAACTGGACTCAACACCCCCTAGTCACCGCACAAGAATATATCTGACTAGTAAGAATCTGAAAACCTATGTATTGATATCTCTCTGTAAGTGAATCAAGAGGGTGTAAAGCGGCATAAACACAGCAGGGAAAAGCAGCCAAGACCCATTCTAAACATAAATTACTTAAAAGAACCCACAAAACAAAGACAGTGAAAGAGAGAGAAATTCTTACAAAATCCGTTCAGGGGCTCTGATGCCACCTGGATTGACCATATCTAGACCCACAGCTGGATGAGACATAAGGCTGGACACTCTTGGGGCTGAGAAGATTGGTGAGGTTGGGTGAGCAAACGCAGACCCTTTAAAGTAATACCGCGGGGAACCCACCCCATGGGTCCCAAATCTCCAGGTTCAAGGGCATCTTCCTACATCGAAAACATGCATGGGAAACCCAGATGATGGTACACCGTGTGATCGGGAAAGGTTTCTAAAACGCACCTCATTTCTCCTCTCCTTGTGCTCGGGTTCGCCATTCCAGCCGCTTGACTAAACATCTCCCTACTTGGAGAATCAGCACCTTCAACCTCCTGTTTCGTACAGGTTGCAATTTGTCCTGAGCATGAACGGGAAGAGGGGGAACCAACGAGAGACTAGCCTCAGGTGTTGGGACAGGCACAGGTCACTCCATTTTCCCATCAGGAAGAAGAATGAACCACAGGCTCAGCCTGCCCCCCGGAACCAGAATAGGGCCTGAAGCAATCCTGCGCTTTTGCAGCCGGCTCCCAAAAAAGCGAGTTGACAAATGGAGCTCAGGGGCACTGCAATTCACAAACCTGCAGAGTTATAAATGATAACTCCCATCCACAAATATATTGACGGAAGGCAACGAAGAGGACTTGAAAGCAAGGCAGAATTGCAGGAAACAGATTTCAGGAGGTAGATTCGACTCGCCTGTAAAGCACGTGAAAAGCCGCAAAACGTTGACAATGATGCCCTTGGCCAAAAAGGGCGTATGCGTTTTTTCCTGAATATATTCAGGAAAAAACGCATACGCCCTTTTTGGCCAACCAAGCAAGCCGGAAGGGCAAATCAGCGCTACAAAGAAGTCTCGCTTGCCCTCGGTCCAAAGGGCCATGCTGAAAAATGTGTAAAAACCAGAAAAGCAGGACAGGCCATGGAGACATGGGAGCCTTGCTACGCTGATGGGCGGGATGTAAATTGCCAACAGCCACTCTGGAGAAGTGTACAGTGTGTCCTGAAACATATAATAAACACAGCTTAGAGAGCATAGGGCACTTCCACTCATGGGCGTATAAATTGGGAAAACTAAACATCAACAAGACACAGGCACCCCAGAGTTTAGGGCTGCTCTGTGTCCATTGAACCTCCACGTCGGTACACATTAAATATCCCAGGAAAGAGAAAAATGGATAAAGAAGTTGTGGTACTTAGGCACAATGGAATATCACTCAGCCATGAAATCAATGTCATAAGGCTAGTTAGCAGCATGAGGAGTGGATTTAGGGACGATGATTCTAAGTGAAATAAGTCACACAGAAAAAGACACTTATCCTAAGATATCGCTTATAGAGGGAATGTCCAAATCGCTACACTTGAACTGAATTACAAAACAGAACAGAGTCACACCTTAAAAAGCACACTATGTCTGCTTAACGGGAAAGGTGAGGTGGGGTGATGCATAAAACAAGGGTTTGAAATTAGCTCAGAGACCGTTTCATAAGCCAAATATGTAATAGACAAGGCCACTCCCTGCTCAGTGAACTGGACTCAACACCCCCTAGTCACCGCACAAGAATATATCTGACTAGTAAGAATCTGAAAACCTATGTATTGATATCTCTCTGTAAGTGAATCAAGAGGGTGTAAAGCGGCATAAACACAGCAGGGAAAAGCAGCCAAGACCCATTCTAAACATAAATTACTTAAAAGAACCCACAAAACAAAGACAGTGAAAGAGAGAGAAATTCTTACAAAATCCGTTCAGGGGCTCTGATGCCACCTGGATTGACCATATCTAGACCCACAGCTGGATGAGACATAAGGCTGGACACTCTTGGGGCTGAGAGGATTGGTGAGGTTGGGTGAGCAAACGCAGACCCTTTAAAGTAATACCGCGGGGAACCCACCCCATGGGTCCCAAATCTCCAGGTTCAAGGGCATCTTCCTACATCGAAAACATGCATGGGAAACCCAGATGATGGTACACCGTGTGATCGGGAAAGGTTTCTAAAACGCACCTCATTTCTCCTCTCCTTGTGCTCGGGTTCGCCATTCCAGCCGCTTGACTAAACATCTCCCTACTTGGAGAATCAGCACCTTCAACCTCCTGTTTCGTACAGGTTGCAATTTGTCCTGAGCATGAACGGGAAGAGGGGGGAACCAACGAGAGACTAGCCTTAGGTGTTGGGACAGGCACAGGTCACTCCATTTTCCCATCAGGAAGAAGAATGAACCACAGGCTCAGCCTGCCCCCCGGAACCAGAATAGGGCCTGAAGCAATCCTGCGCTTTTGCGGCCGGCTCCCAAAAAAGCGAGTTGACAAATGGAGCTCAGGGGCACTGCAATTCACAAACCTGCAGAGTTATAAATGATAACTCCCGTCCACAAATATATTGACGGAAGGCAACGAAGAGGACGTGAAAGCAAGGCAGAATTGCAGGAAACAGATTTCAGGAGGTAGTTTCGACTCGCCTTTAAAGCACGTGAAAAACCGCAAAACGTTGACAATGATGCCCTTGGCCAAAAAGGGCGTATGCGTTTTTTCCTGAATATATTCAGGAAAAAACGAATACGCCCTTTTTGGCCAACCAAGCAAGCCGGAAGGGCAAATCAGCGCTACAAAAAAGTCTCGCTTGCCATCGGTCCAAAGGGCCATGCTGAAAAAAGTGTAAAAACCAGAAAAGCAGGACAGGCCATGGAGACATGGGAGCCTTGCTACGCTGATGGGCGGGATGTAAATTGCCAACAGCCACTCTGGAGAAGTGTACGGTGTGTCCTGAAACATGTAATAAACACAACTTAGAGAGCATAGGGCACTTCCACTCATGGGCGTATAAATTGGGAAAACTAAACATCAACAAGACACAGACACCCCAGAGTTTAGGGCTGCTCTGTGTCCATGAACCTCCACTTCGGTACACATTAAATATCCCAGGAAAGAGAAAAATGGATAAAGAAGTTGTGGTACTTAGGCACAATGGAATATCACTCAGCCATGAAATCAATGTCATAAGGCTAGTTAGCAGCATGAGGAGTGGATTTAGGGACGATGATTCTAAGTGAAATAAGTCACACAGAAAAAGACACTTATCCTAAGATATCGCTTATAGAGGGAATGTCCAAATCGCTACACTTGAACTGAATTACAAAACAGAACAGAGTCACACCTTAAAAAGCACACTATGTCTGCTTAACGGGAAAGGTGAGGTGGGGTGATGCATAAAACAAGGGTTTGAAATTAGCTCAGAGACCGTTTCATAAGCCAAATATGTAATAGACAAGGCCTACTCCCTGCTCAGTGAACTGCACTCAACACCCCCTAGTGACCGCACAAGAATATATCTGACTAGTAAGAATCTGAAAACCTATGTATTGATATCTCTCTGTAAGTGAATCAAGAGGGTGTAAAGCGGCATAATCACAGCAGGGAAAAGCAGCCAAGACCCATTCTAAACATAAATTACTTAAAAGAACCCACAAAACAAAGACAGTGAAAGAGAGAGAAATTCTTACAAAATCCGTTCAGGGGCTCTGATGCCACCTGGATTGACCATATCTAGACCCACAGCTGGATGAGACATAAGGCTGGACATTCTTGGGGCTGAGAGGATTGGTGAGGTTGGGTGAGCAAACGCAGACCCTTTAAAGTAATACCGCGGGGAACCCACCCCATGGGTCCCAAATCTCCAGGTTCAAGGGCATCTTCCTACATCGAAAACATGCATGGGAAACCCAGATGATGGTACACCGTGTGATCGGGAAAGGTTTCTAAAACGCACCTCATTTCTCCTCTCCTTGTGCTCGGGTTCGCCATTCCAGCCGCTTGACTAAACATCTCCCTACTTGGAGAATCAGCACCTTCAACCTCCTGTTTCGTACAGGTTGCAATTTGTCCTGAGCATGAACGGGAAGAGGGGGAACCAACGAGAGACTAGCCTTAGGTGTTGGGACAGGCACAGGTCACTCCATTTTCCCATCAGGAAGAAGAATGAACCACAGGCTCAGCCTGCCCCCCGGAACCAGAATAGGGCCTGAAGCAATCCTGCGCTTTTGCGGCCGGCTCCCAAAAAAGCGAGTTGACCAATGGAGCTCAGGGGCACTGCAATTCACAAACCTGCAGAGTTATAAATGATAACTCCCGTCCACAAATATATTGACGGAAGGCAACGAAGAGGACGTGAAAGCAAGGCAGAATTGCAGGAAACAGATTTCAGGAGGTAGTTTCGACTCGCCTTTAAAGCACGTGAAAAACCGCAAAACGTTGACAATGATGCCCTTGGCCAAAAAGGGCGTATGCGTTTTTTCCTGAATATATTCAGGAAAAAACGCATACGCCCTTTTTGGCCAACCAAGCAAGCCGGAAGGGCAAATCAGCGCTACAAAAAAGTCTCGCTTGCCATCGGTCCAAAGGGCCATGCTGAAAAAAGTGTAAAAGCCAGAAAAGCAGGACAGGCCATGGAGACATGGGAGCCTTGTTACGCTGATGGGCGGGATGTAAATTGCCAACAGCCACTCTGGAGAAGTGTACGGTGTGTCCTGAAACATGTAATAAACACAACTTAGAGAGCATAGGGCACTTCCACTCATGGGCGTATAAATTGGGAAAACTAAACATCAACAAGACACAGGCACCCCAGAGTTTAGGGCTGCTCTGTTTCCATGAACCTCCACTTCGGTACACATTAAATATCCCAGAAAAGAGAAAAATGGATAAAGAAGTTGTGGTACTTAGGCACAATGGAATATCACTCAGCCATGAAATCAATGTCATAAGGCTAGTTAGCAGCATGAGGAGTGGATTTAGGGACGATGATTCTAAGTGAAATAAGTCACACAGAAAAAGACACTTATCCTAAGATATCGCTTATAGAGGGAATGTCAAAATCGCTACACTTGAACTGAATTACAAAACAGAACAGAGTCACACCTGTAGAAGACACACTATGTCTGCTTAACGGGAAAGGTGAGGTGGGGTGATGCATAAAACAAGGGTTTGTAATTAGCTCAGACACCGTTCCATAAGCCAAATATGTAATAGACAAGACCTACTCCCTGCTCAGTGAACTGGACTCAACACCCCCTAGTCACCGCACAACAATATATCTGACTAGTAAGAATCTGACAACCTATGTATTGATATCTCTCTGTAAGTGAATCAACAGGGTGTAAAGCGGCATAAACACAGCAGGGAAAAGCAGCCAAGACCCATTCTAAACATAAATTACTTAAAAGAACCCACAAAACAAAGACAGTGAAAGAGAGAGAAATTCTTACAAAATCCGTTCAGGGGCTGTGATGCAACCTGGATTGACCATATCTAGACCCACAGCTGGATGAGACATAAGGCTGGACACTCTTGGGGCTGAGAGGATTGGTGAGGTTGGGTGAGCAAACGCAGACCCTTTAAAGTAATACCGCGGGGTACCCACCCCATGGGTCCCAAATCTCCAGGTTCAAGGGCATCTTCCTACATCGAAAACATGCATGGGAAACCCAGATGATGGTACACCGTGTGATCGGGAAAGGTTTCTAAAACGCACCTCATTTCTCCTCTCCTTGTGCTCGGGTTCGCCATTCCAGCCGCTTGACTAAACATCTCCCTACTTGGAGAATCAGCACCTTCAACCTCCTGTTTCGTACAGGTTGCAATTTGTCCTGAGCATGAACGGGAAGAGGGGGAACCAACGAGAGACTAGCCTTAGGTGTTGGGACAGGCACAGGTCACTCCATTTTCCCATCAGGAAGAAGAATGAACCACAGGCTCAGCCTGCCCCCCGGAACCAGAATAGGGCCTGAAGCAATCCTGCCCTTTTGCGGCCGGCTCCCAAAAAAGCGAGTTGACAAATGGAGCTCAGGGGCACTGCAATTCACAAACCTGCAGAGTTATAAATGATAACTCCCGTCCACAAATATATTGACGGAAGGCAACGAAGAGGACGTGAAAGCAAGGCAGAATTGCAGGAAACAGATTTCAGGAGGTAGATTCGACTCGCCTTTAAAGCACGTGAAAAGCCGCAAAACGTAGACAATGATGCCCTTGGCCAAAAAGGGCGTATGAGTTTTTTCCTGAATATATTCAAGAAAAAACGAATACGCCCTTTTTGGCCAACCAAGCAAGCCGGAAGGGCAAATCAGCGCTACAAAGAAGTCTCGCTTGCCCTCGGTCAAAAGGGCCATGCTGAAAAATGTGTAAAAACCAGAAAAGCAGGACAGGCCATGGAGACATGGGAGCCTTGCTACGCTGATGGGCGGGATGTAAATTGTCAACAGCCACTCTGGAGAAGTGTACGGTGTGTCCTGAAACATGTAATAAACACAGCTTAGAGAGCATAGGGCACTTCCACTCATGGGCGTATAAATTGGGAAAACTAAACATCAACAAGACACAGGCACCACAAAGTTTAGGGCTGCCCTGTTTCCAAGAACCTCCACGTCGGTACACCTTAAATATCCCAAGAAAGAGAAAAATGGATAAAGAAGTTGTGGTACTTAGGCACAATGGAATATCACTCAGCCATGAAATCAATGTCATAAGGCTAGTTAGCAGCATGAGGAGTGGATTTAGGGACGATGATTCTAAGTGAAATAAGTCACACAGAAAAAGACACTTATCCTAAGATATCGCTTATAGAGGGAATGTCCAAATCGCTACACTTGAACTGAATTACAAAACAGAACAGAGTCACACCTTAAAAAGCACACTATGTCTGCTTAACGGGAAAGGTGAGGTGGGGTGATGCATAAAACAAGGGTTTGAAATTAGCTCAGAGACCGTTTCATAAGCCAAATATGTAATAGACAAGGCCACTCCCTGCTCAGTGAACTGGACTCAACACCCCCTAGTCACCGCACAAGAATATATCTGACTAGTAAGAATCTGAAAACCTATGTATTGATATCTCTCTGTAAGTGAATCAAGAGGGTGTAAAGCGGCATAAACACAGCAGGGAAAAGCAGCCAAGACCCATTCTAAACATAAATTACTTAAAAGAACCCACAAAACAAAGACAGTGAAAGAGAGAGAAATTCTTACAAAATCCGTTCAGGGGCTCTGATGCCACCTGGATTGACCATATCTAGACCCACAGCTGGATGAGACATAAGGCTGGACACTCTTGGGGCTGAGAAGATTGGTGAGGTTGGGTGAGCAAACGCAGACCCTTTAAAGTAATACCGCGGGGAACCCACCCCATGGGTCCCAAATCTCCAGGTTCAAGGGCATCTTCCTACATCGAAAACATGCATGGGAAACCCAGATGATGGTACACCGTGTGATCGGGAAAGGTTTCTAAAACGCACCTCATTTCTCCTCTCCTTGTGCTCGGGTTCGCCATTCCAGCCGCTTGACTAAACATCTCCCTACTTGGAGAATCAGCACCTTCAACCTCCTGTTTCGTACAGGTTGCAATTTGTCCTGAGCATGAACGGGAAGAGGGGGAACCAACGAGAGACTAGCCTCAGGTGTTGGGACAGGCACAGGTCACTCCATTTTCCCATCAGGAAGAAGAATGAACCACAGGCTCAGCCTGCCCCCCGGAACCAGAATAGGGCCTGAAGCAATCCTGCGCTTTTGCAGCCGGCTCCCAAAAAAGCGAGTTGACAAATGGAGCTCAGGGGCACTGCAATTCACAAACCTGCAGAGTTATAAATGATAACTCCCATCCACAAATATATTGACGGAAGGCAACGAAGAGGACTTGAAAGCAAGGCAGAATTGCAGGAAACAGATTTCAGGAGGTAGATTCGACTCGCCTGTAAAGCACGTGAAAAGCCGCAAAACGTTGACAATGATGCCCTTGGCCAAAAAGGGCGTATGCGTTTTTTCCTGAATATATTCAGGAAAAAACGCATACGCCCTTTTTGGCCAACCAAGCAAGCCGGAAGGGCAAATCAGCGCTACAAAGAAGTCTCGCTTGCCCTCGGTCCAAAGGGCCATGCTGAAAAATGTGTAAAAACCAGAAAAGCAGGACAGGCCATGGAGACATGGGAGCCTTGCTACGCTGATGGGCGGGATGTAAATTGCCAACAGCCACTCTGGAGAAGTGTACAGTGTGTCCTGAAACATATAATAAACACAGCTTAGAGAGCATAGGGCACTTCCACTCATGGGCGTATAAATTGGGAAAACTAAACATCAACAAGACACAGGCACCCCAGAGTTTAGGGCTGCTCTGTGTCCATTGAACCTCCACGTCGGTACACATTAAATATCCCAGGAAAGAGAAAAATGGATAAATAAGTTGTGGTACTTAGGCACAATGGAATATCACTCAGCCATGAAATCAATGTCATAAGGCTAGTTAGCAGCATGAGGAGTGGATTTAGGGACGATGATTCTAAGTGAAATAAGTCACACAGAAAAAGACACTTATCCTAAGATATCGCTTATAGAGGGAATGTCCAAATCGCTACACTTGAACTGAATTACAAAACAGAACAGAGTCACACCTTAAAAAGCACACTATGTCTGCTTAACGGGAAAGGTGAGGTGGGGTGATGCATAAAACAAGGGTTTGAAATTAGCTCAGAGACCGTTTCATAAGCCAAATATGTAATAGACAAGGCCTACTCCCTGCTCAGTGAACTGGACTCAACACCCCCTAGTCACCGCACAACAATATATCTGACTAGTAAGAATCTGAAAACCTATGTATTGATATCTCTCTGTAAGTGAATCAAGAGGGTGTAAAGCGGCATAAACACAGCAGGGAAAAGCAGCCAAGACCCATTCTAACCATAAATTACTTAAAAGAACCCACAAAACAAAGACAGTGAAAGAGAGAGAAATTCTTACAAAATCCGTTCAGGGGCTCTGATGCCACCTGGATTGACCATATCTAGACCCACAGCTGGATGAGACATAAGGCTGGACACTCTTGGGGCTGAGAGGATTGGTGAGGTTGGGTGAGCAAACGCAGACCCTTTAAAGTAATACCGCGGGGAACCCACCCCATGGGTCCCAAATCTCCAGGTTCAAGGGCATCTTCCTACATCGAAAACATGCATGGGAAACCCAGATGATGGTACACCGTGTGATCAGGAAAGGTTTCTAAAACGCACCTCATTTCTCCTCTCCTTGTGCTCGGGTTCGCCATTCCAGCCGCTTGACTAAACATCTCCCTACTTGGAGAATCAGCACCTTCAACCTCCTGTTTCGTACAGGTTGCAATTTGTCCTGAGCATGAACGGGAAGAGGGGGAACCAACGAGAGACTAGCCTTAGGTGTTGGGACAGGCACAGGTCACTCCATTTTCCCATCAGGAAGAAGAATGAACCACAGGCTCAGCCTGCCCCCCGGAACCAGAATAGGGCCTGAAGCAATCCTGCGCTTTTGCGGCCGGCTCCCAAAAAAGCGAGTTGACAAATGGAGCTCAGGGGCACTGCAATTCACAAACCTGCAGAGTTATAAATGATAACTCCCGTCCACAAATATATTGACGGAAGGCAACGAAGAGGATGTGAAAGCAAGGCAGAATTGTAGGAAACAGATTTCAGGAGGTAGTTTCGACTCGCCTTTAAAGCACGTGAAAAACCGCAAAACGTTGACAATGATGCCCTTGGCCAAAAAGGGCGTATGCGTTTTTTCCTGAATATATTCAGGAAAAAACGAATACGCCCTTTGTGGCCAACCAAGCAAGCCGGAAGGGCAAATCAGCGCTACAAAAAAGTCTCGCTTGCCATCGGTCCAAAGGGCCATGCTGAAAAAAGTGTAAAAACCAGAAAAGCAGGACAGGCCATGGAGACATGGGAGCCTTGCTACGCTGATGGGCGGGATGTAAATTGCCAACAGCCACTCTGGAGAAGTGTACGGTGTGTCCTGAAACATGTAATACACACAACTTCGAGAGCATAGGGCACTTCCACTCATGGGCGTATAAATTGGGAAAACTAAACATCAACAAGACACAGGCACCCCAGAATTTAGGGCTTCTCTGTTTCCATGAACCTCCACTTTGGTACACATTAAATATCCCAGGAAAGAGAAAAATGGATAAAGAAGTTGTGGTACTTAGGCACAATGGAATATCACTCAGCCATGAAATCAATGTCATAAGGCTAGTTAGCAGCATGAGGAGTGGATTTAGGGACGATGATTCTAAGTGAAATAAGTCACACAGAAAATGACACTTATCCTAAGATATCGCTTATAGAGGGAATGTCCAAATCGCTACACTTGAACTGAATTACAAAACAGAACAGAGTCACACCTTAAAAAGCACACTATGTCTGCTTAACGGGAAAGGTGAGGTGGGGTGATGCATAAAACAAGGGTTTGAAATTAGCTCAGAGACCGTTTCATAAGCCAAATATGTAATAGACAAGGCCTACTCCCTGCTCAGTGAACTGGACTCAACACCCCCTAGTCACCGCACAAGAATATATCTGACTAGTAAGAATCTGAAAACCTATGTATTGATATCTCTCTGTAAGTGAATCAAGAGGGTGTAAAGCGGCATAAACACAGCAGGGAAAAGCAGCCAAGACCCATTCTAAACATAAATTACTTAAAAGAACCCACAAAACAAAGACAGTGAAAGAGAGAGAAATTCTTACAAAATCCGTTCAGGGGCTCTGATGCCACCTGGATTGACCATATCTAGACCCACAGCTGGATGAGACATAAGGCTGGACACTCTTGGGGCTGAGAGGATTGGTGAGGTTGGGTGAGCAAACGCAGACCCTTTAAAGTAATACCGCGGGGAACCCACCCCATGGGTCCCAAATCTCCAGGTTCAAGGGCATCTTCCTACATCGAAAACATGCATGGGAAACCCAGATGATGGTACACCATGTGATCGGGAAAGGTTTCTAAAACGCACCTCATTTGTCCTCTCCTTGTGCTCGGGTTCGCCATTCCCGCCGCTTGACTAAACATCTCCCTACTTGGAGAATCAGCACCTTCAACCTCCTGTTTCGTACAGGTTGCAATTTGTCCTGAGCATGAACGGGAAGAGGGGGAACCAACGAGAGACTAGCCTTAGGTGTTGGGACAGGCACAGGTCACTCCATTTTCCCATCAGGAAGAAGAATGAACCACAGGCTCAGCCTGCCCCCCGGAACCAGAATAGGGCCTGAAGCAATCCTGCGCTTTTGCGGCCGGCTCCCAAAAAAGCGAGTTGACAAATGGAGCTCAGGGGCACTGCAATTCACAAACCTGCAGAGTTATAAATGATAACTCCCGTCCACAAATATATTGACGGAAGGCAACGAAGAGGATGTGAAAGCAAGGCAGAATTGCAGGAAACAGATTTCAGGAGGTAGTTTCGACTCGCCTTTAAAGCACGTGAAAAACCGCAAAACGTTGACAATGATGCCCTTGGCCAAAAAGGGCGTATGCGTTTTTTCCTGAATATATTCAGGAAAAAACGAATACGCCCTTTGTGGCCAACCAAGCAAGCCGGAAGGGCAAATCAGCGCTACAAAAAAGTCTCGCTTGCCATCGGTCCAAAGGGCCATGCTGAAAAAAGTGTAAAAACCAGAAAAGCAGGACAGGCCATGGAGACATGGGAGCCTTGCTACGCTGATGGGCGGGATGTAAATTGCCAACAGCCACTCTGGAGAAGTGTACGGTGTGTCCTGAAACATGTAATACACACAACTTAGAGAGCATAGGGCACTTCCACTCATGGGCGTATAAATTGGGAAAACTAAACATCAACAAGACACAGGCACCCCAGAGTCTAGGGCTGCTCTGTTTCCATGAACCTCCACTTCGGTACACATTAAATATCCCAGGAAAGAGAAAAATGGATAAAGAAGTTGTGGTACTTAGGCACAATGGAATATCACTCAGCCATGAAATCAATGTCATAAGGCTAGTTAGCAGCATGAGGAGTGGATTTAGGGACGATGATTCTAAGTGAAATAAGTCACACAGAAAAAGACACTTATCCTAAGATATCGCTTATAGAGGGAATGTCCAAATCGCTACACTTGAACTGAATTACAAAACAGAACAGAGTCACACCTTAAAAAGCACACTATGTCTGCTTAACGGGAAAGGTGAGGTGGGGTGATGCATAAAACAAGGGTTTGAAATTAGCTCAGAGACCGTTTCATAAGCCAAATATGTAATAGACAAGGCCTACTCCCTGCTCAGTGAACTGGACTCAACACCCCCTAGTCACCGCACAACAATATATCTGACTAGTAAGAATCTGAAAACCTATGTATTGATATCTCTCTGTAAGTGAATCAAGAGGGTGTAAAGCGGCATAAACACAGCAGGGAAAAGCAGCCAAGACCCATTCTAAACATAAATTACTTAAAAGAACCCACAAAACAAAGACAGTGAAAGAGAGAGAAATTCTTACAAAATCCGTTCAGGGGCTCTGATGCCACCTGGATTGACCATATCTAGACCCACAGCTGGATGAGACATAAGGCTGGACACTCTTGGGGCTGAGAAGATTGGTGAGGTTGGGTGAGCAAACGCAGACCCTTTAAAGTAATACCGCGGGGAACCCACCCCATGGGTCCCAAATCTCCAGGTTCAAGGGCATCTTCCTACATCGAAAACATGCATGGGAAACCCAGATGATGGTACACCGTGTGATCGGGAAAGGTTTCTAAAACGCACCTCATTTCTCCTCTCCTTGTGCTCGGGTTCGCCATTCCAGCCGCTTGACTAAACATCTCCCTACTTGGAGAATCAGCACCTTCAACCTCCTGTTTCGTACAGGTTGCAATTTGTCCTGAGCATGAACGGGAAGAGGGGGAACCAACGAGAGACTAGCCTTAGGTGTTGGGACAGGCACAGGTCACTCCATTTTCCCATCAGGAAGAAGAATGAACCACAGGCTCAGCCTGCCCCCCGGAAGCAGAATAGGGCCTGAAGCAATCCTGCGCTTTTGCGGCCGGCTCCCAAAAAAGCGAGTTGACAAATGGAGCTCAGGGGCACTGCAATTCACAAACCTGCAGAGTTATAAATGATAACTCCCGTCCACAAATATATTGACGGAAGGCAACGAAGAGGACGTGAAAGCAAGGCAGAATTGCAGGAAACAGATTTCAGGAGGTAGTTTCGACTCGCCTTTAAAGCACGTGAAAAACCGCAAAACGTTGACAATGATGCCCTTGGCCAAAAAGGGCGTATGCGTTTTTTCCTGAATATATTCAGGATAAAACGATTACGCCCGTTCTGGCCAACCAAGCAAGCCAGAAGGGCAAATCAGCGCTACAAAAAAGTCTCGCTTGCCATCGGTCCAAAGGGCCATGCTGAAAAAAGTGTAAAAACCAGAAAAGCAGGACAGGCCATGGAGACATGGGAGCCTTGCTACGCTGATGGGCGGGATGTAAATTGTCAACAGCCACTCTGGAGAAGTGTACGGTGTGTCCTGAAACATGTAATAAACACAGCTTAGAGAGCATAGGGCACTTCCACTCATGGGCGTATAAATTGGGAAAACTAAACATCAACAAGACACAGGCACCACAAAGTTTAGGGCTGCCCTGTTTCCAAGAACCTCCACGTCGGTACACCTTAAATATCCCAAGAAAGAGAAAAATGGATAAAGAAGTTGTGGTACTTAGGCACAATGGAATATCACTCAGCCATGAAATCAATGTCATAAGGCTAGTTAGCAGCATGAGGAGTGGATTTAGGGACGATGATTCTAAGTGAAATAAGTCACACAGAAAAAGACACTTATCCTAAGATATCGCTTATAGAGGGAATGTCCAAATCGCTACACTTGAACTGAATTACAAAACAGAACAGAGTCACACCTTAAAAAGCACACTATGTCTGCTTAACGGGAAAGGTGAGGTGGGGTGATGCATAAAACAAGGGTTTGAAATTAGCTCAGAGACCGTTTCATAAGCCAAATATGTAATAGACAAGGCCACTCCCTGCTCAGTGAACTGGACTCAACACCCCCTAGTCACCGCACAAGAATATATCTGACTAGTAAGAATCTGAAAACCTTTGTATTGATATCTCTCTGTAAGTGAATCAAGAGGGTGTAAAGCGGCATAAACACAGCAGGGAAAAGCAGCCAAGACCCATTCTAAACATAAATTACTTAAAAGAACCCACAAAACAAAGACAGTGAAAGAGAGAGAAATTCTTACAAAATCCGTTCAGGGGCTCTGATGCCACCTGGATTGACCATATCTAGACCCACAGCTGGATGAGACATAAGGCTGGACACTCTTGGGGCTGAGAAGATTGGTGAGGTTGGGTGAGCAAACGCAGACCCTTTAAAGTAATACCGCGGGGTACCCACCCCATGGGTCCCAAATCTCCAGGTTCAAGGGCATCTTCCTACATCGAAAACATGCATGGGAAACCCAGATGATGGTACACCGTGTGATCGGGAAAGGTTTCTAAAACGCACCTCATTTCTCCTCTCCTTGTGCTCGGGTTCGCCATTCCAGCCGCTTGACTAAACATCTCCCTACTTGGAGAATCAGCACCTTCAACCTCCTGTTTCGTACAGGTTGCAATTTGTCCTGAGCATGAACGGGAAGAGGGGGAACCAACGAGAGACTAGCCTTAGGTGTTGGGACAGGCACAGGTCACTCCATTTTCCCATCAGGAAGAAGAATGAACCACAGGCTCAGCCTGCCCCCCGGAACCAGAATAGGGCCTGAAGCAATCCTGCCCTTTTGCGGCCGGCTCCCAAAGAAGCGAGTTGATAAATGGAGTTCAGGGGCACTGCAATTCACAAACCTGCAGAGTTATAAATGATAACTCCCATCCACAAATATATTGACGGAAGGCAACGAAGAGGACGTGAAAGCAAGGCAGAATTGCAGGAAACAGATTTCAGGAGGTAGATTCGACTCGCCTTTAAAGCACGTGAAAAGCCGCAAAACGTTGACAATGATGCCCTTGGCCAAAAAGGGCGTATGCGTTTTTTCCTGAATATATTCAAGAAAAAACGAATACGCCCTTTTTGGCCAACCAAGCAAGCCGGAAGGGCAAATCAGCGCTACGAAGAAGTCTCGCTTGCCCTCGGTCAAAAGGGCCATGCTGAAAAATGTGTAAAAACCAGAAAAGCAGGACAGGCCATGGAGACATGGGAGCCTTGCTACGCTGATGGGCGGGATGTAAATTGTCAACAGCCACTCTGGAGAAGTGTACGGTGTGTCCTGAAACATGTAATAAACACAGCTTAGAGAGCATAGGGCACTTCCACTCATGGGCGTATAAATTGGGAAAACTAAACATCAACAAGACACAGGCACCACAAAGTTTAGGGCTGCCCTGTTTCCAAGAACCTCCACGTCGGTACACCTTAAATATCCCAAGAAAGAGAAAAATGGATAAAGAAGTTGTGGTACTTAGGCACAATGGAATATCACTCAGCCATGAAATCAATGTCATAAGGCTAGTTAGCAGCATGAGGAGTGGATTTAGGGACGATGATTCTAAGTGAAATAAGTCACACAGAAAAAGACACTTATCCTAAGATATCGCTTATAGAGGGAATGTCCAAATCGCTACACTTGAACTGAATTACAAAACAGAACAGAGTCACACCTTAAAAAGCACACTATGTCTGCTTAACGGGAAAGGTGAGGTGGGGTGATGCATAAAACAAGGGTTTGAAATTAGCTCAGAGACCGTTTCATAAGCCAAATATGTAATAGACAAGGCCACTCCCTGCTCAGTGAACTGGACTCAACACCCCCTAGTCACCGCACAACAATATATCTGACTAGTAAGAATCTGAAAACCTATGTATTGATATCTCTCTGTAAGTGAATCAAGAGGGTGTAAAGCGGCATAAACACAGCAGGGAAAAGCAGCCAAGACCCATTCTAAACATAAATTACTTAAAAGAACCCACAAAACAAAGACAGTGAAAGAGAGAGAAATTCTTACAAAATCCGTTCAGGGGCTCTGATGCCACCTGGATTGACCATATGTAGACCCACAGCTGGATGAGACATAAGGCTGGACACTCTTGGGGCTGAGAAGATTGGTGAGGTTGGGTGAGCAAACGCAGACCCTTTAAAGTAATACCGCGGGGAACCCACCCCATGGGTCCCAAATCTCCAGGTTCAAGGGCATCTTCCTACATCGAAAACATGCATGGGAAACCCAGATGATGGTACACCGTGTGATCGGGAAAGGTTTCTAAAACGCACCTCATTTCTCCTCTACTTGTGCTCGGGTTCGCCATTCCAGCCGCTTGACTAAACATCTCCCTACTTGGAGAATCAGCACCTTCAACCTCCTGTTTCTTACAGGTTGCAATTTGTCCTGAGCATGAACGGGAAGAGGGGGAACCAACGAGAGACTAGCCTTAGGTGTTGGGACAGGCACAGGTCACTCCATTTTCCCATCAGGAAGAAGAATGAACCACAGGCTCAGCCTGCCCCCCGGAACCAGAATAGGGCCTGAAGCAATCCTGCCCTTTTGCGGCCGGCTCCCAAAGAAGCGAGTTGACAAATGGAGTTCAGGGGCACTGCAATTCACAAACCTGCAGAGTTATAAATGATAACTCCCATCCACAAATATACTGACGGAAGGCAACGAAGAGGACGTGAAAGCAAGGCAGAATTGCAGGAAAGAGATTTCAGGAGGTAGATTCGACTCGCCTTTAAAGCACGTGAAAAGCCGCAAAACGTTGACAATGATGCCCTTGGCCAAAAAGGGCGTATGCGTTTTTTCCTGAATATATTCAAGAAAAAACGAATACGCCCTTTTTGGCCAACCAAGCAAGCCGGAAGGGCAAATCAGCGCTACGAAGAAGTCTCGCTTGCCCTCGGTCAAAAGGGCCATGCTGAAAAATGTGTAAAAACCAGAAAAGCAGGACAGGCCATGGAGACATGGGAGCCTTGCTACGCTGATGGGCGGGATGTAAATTGTCAACAGCCACTCTGGAGAAGTGTACGGTGTGTCCTGAAACATGTAATAAACACAGCTTAGAGAGCATAGGGCACTTCCACTCATGGGCGTATAAATTGGGAAAACTAAACATCAACAAGACACAGGCACCACAAAGTTTAGGGCTGCCCTGTTTCCAAGAACCTCCACGTCGGTACACCTTAAATATCCCAAGAAAGAGAAAAATGGATAAAGAAGTTGTGGTACTTAGGCACAATGGAATATCACTCAGCCATGAAATCAATGTCATAAGGCTAGTTAGCAGCATGAGGAGTGGATTTAGGGACGATGATTCTAAGTGAAATAAGTCACACAGAAAAAGACACTTATCCTAAGATATCGCTTATAGAGGGAATGTCCAAATCGCTACACTTGAACTGAATTACAAAACAGAACAGAGTCACACCTTAAAAAGCACACTATGTCTGCTTAACGGGAAAGGTGAGGTGGGGTGATGCATAAAACAAGGGTTTGAAATTAGCTCAGAGACCGTTTCATAAGCCAAATATGTAATAGACAAGGCCACTCCCTGCTCAGTGAACTGGACTCAACACCCCCTAGTCACCGCACAACAATATATCTGACTAGTAAGAATCTGAAAACCTATGTATTGATATCTCTCTGTAAGTGAATCAAGAGGGTGTAAAGCGGCATAAACACAGCAGGGAAAAGCAGCCAAGACCCATTCTAAACATAAATTACTTAAAAGAACCCACAAAACAAAGACAGTGAAAGAGAGAGAAATTCTTACAAAATCCGTTCAGGGGCTCTGATGCCACCTGGATTGACCATATGTAGACCCACAGCTGGATGAGACATAAGGCTGGACACTCTTGGGGCTGAGAAGATTGGTGAGGTTGGGTGAGCAAACGCAGACCCTTTAAAGTAATACCGCGGGGAACCCACCCCATGGGTCCCAAATCTCCAGGTTCAAGGGCATCTTCCTACATCGAAAACATGCATGGGAAACCCAGATGATGGTACACCGTGTGATCGGGAAAGGTTTCTAAAACGCACCTCATTTCTCCTCTACTTGTGCTCGGGTTCGCCATTCCAGCCGCTTGACTAAACATCTCCCTACTTGGAGAATCAGCACCTTCAACCTCCTGTTTCTTACAGGTTGCAATTTGTCCTGAGCATGAACGGGAAGAGGGGGAACCAACGAGAGACTAGCCTTAGGTGTTGGGACAGGCACAGGTCACTCCATTTTCCCATCAGGAAGAAGAATGAACCACAGGCTCAGCCTGCCCCCCGGAACCAGAATAGGGCCTGAAGCAATCCTGCCCTTTTGCGGCCGGCTCCCAAAGAAGCGAGTTGACAAATGGAGTTCAGGGGCACTGCAATTCACAAACCTGCAGAGTTATAAATGATAACTCCCATCCACAAATATATTGACGGAAGGCAACGAAGAGGACGTGAAAGCAAGGCAGAATTGCAGGAAACAGATTTCAGGAGGTAGATTCGACTCGCCTTTAAAGCACGTGAAAAGCCGCAAAACGTTGACAATGATGCCCTTGGCCAAAAAGGGCGTATGCGTTTTTTCCTGAATATATTCAAGAAAAAACGAATACGCCCTTTTTGGCCAACCAAGCAAGCCGGAAGGGCAAATCAGCGCTACAAAGAAGTCTCGCTTGCCCTCGGTCAAAAGGGCCATGCTGAAAAATGTGTAAAAACCAGAAAAGCAGGACAGGCCATGGAGACATGGGAGCCTTGCTACGCTGATGGGCGGGATGTAAATTGCCAACAGCCACTCTGGAGAAGTGTACGGTGTGTCCTGAAACATGTAATAAACACAGCTTAGAGAGCATAGGGCACTTCCACTCATGGGCGTATAAATTGGGAAAACTAAACATCAACAAGACACAGGCACCACAAAGTTTAGGGCTGCCCTGTTTCCAAGAACCTCCACGTCGGTACACCTTAAATATCCCAAGAAAGAGAAAAATGGATAAAGAAGTTGTGGTACTTAGGCACAATGGAATATCACTCAGCCATGAAATCAATGTCATAAGGCTAGTTAGCAGCATGAGGAGTGGATTTAGGGACGATGATTCTAAGTGAAATAAGTCACACAGAAAAAGACACTTATCCTAAGATATCGCTTATAGAGGGAATGTCAAAATCGCTACACTTGAACTGAATTACAAAACAGAACAGAGTCACACCTTAAAAAGCACACTATGTCTGCTTAACGGGAAAGGTGAGGTGGGGTGATGCATAAAACAAGGGTTTGAAATTAGCTCAGAGACCGTTTCATAAGCCAAATATGTAATAGACAAGGCCACTCCCTGCTCAGTGAACTGGACTCAACACCCCCTAGTCACCGCACAACAATATATCTGACTAGTAAGAATCTGAAAACCTATGTATTGATATCTCTCTGTAAGTGAATCAAGAGGGTGTAAAGCGGCATAAACACAGCAGGGAAAAGCAGCCAAGACCCATTCTAAACATAAATTACTTAAAAGAACCCACAAAACAAAGACAGTGAAAGAGAGAGAAATTCTTACAAAATCCGTTCAGGGGCTCTGATGCCACCTGGATTGACCATATGTAGACCCACAGCTGGATGAGACATAAGGCTGGACACTCTTGGGGCTGAGAAGATTGGTGAGGTTGGGTGAGCAAACGCAGACCCTTTAAAGTAATACCGCGGGGAACCCACCCCATGGGTCCCAAATCTCCAGGTTCAAGGGCATCTTCCTACATCGAAAACATGCATGGGAAACCCAGATGATGGTACACCGTGTGATCGGGAAAGGTTTCTAAAACGCACCTCATTTCTCCTCTACTTGTGCTCGGGTTCGCCATTCCAGCCGCTTGACTAAACATCTCCCTACTTGGAGAATCAGCACCTTCAACCTCCTGTTTCTTACAGGTTGCAATTTGTCCTGAGCATGAACGGGAAGAGGGGGAACCAACGAGAGACTAGCCTTAGGTGTTGGGACAGGCACAGGTCACTCCATTTTCCCATCAGGAAGAAGAATGAACCACAGGCTCAGCCTGCCCCCCGGAACCAGAATAGGGCCTGAAGCAATCCTGCCCTTTTGCGGCCGGCTCCCAAAGAAGCGAGTTGACAAATGGAGTTCAGGGGCACTGCAATTCACAAACCTGCAGAGTTATAAATGATAACTCCCATCCACAAATATATTGACGGAAGGCAACGAAGAGGACGTGAAAGCAAGGCAGAATTGCAGGAAACAGATTTCAGGAGGTAGATTCGACTCGCCTTTAAAGCACGTGAAAAGCCGCAAAACGTTGACAATGATGCCCTTGGCCAAAAAGGGCGTATGCGTTTTTTCCTGAATATATTCAAGAAAAAACGAATACGCCCTTTTTGGCCAACCAAGCAAGCCGGAAGGGCAAATCAGCGCTACAAAGAAGTCTCGCTTGCCCTCGGTCAAAAGGGCCATGCTGAAAAATGTGTAAAAACCAGAAAAGCAGGACAGGCCATGGAGACATGGGAGCCTTGCTACGCTGATGGGCGGGATGTAAATTGCCAACAGCCACTCTGGAGAAGTGTACGGTGTGTCCTGAAACATGTAATAAACACAGCTTAGAGAGCATAGGGCACTTCCACTCATGGGCGTATAAATTGGGAAAACTAAACATCAACAAGACACAGGCACCACAAAGTTTAGGGCTGCCCTGTTTCCAAGAACCTCCACGTCGGTACACCTTAAATATCCCAAGAAAGAGAAAAATGGATAAAGAAGTTGTGGTACTTAGGCACAATGGAATATCACTCAGCCATGAAATCAATGTCATAAGGCTAGTTAGCAGCATGAGGAGTGGATTTAGGGACGATGATTCTAAGTGAAATAAGTCACACAGAAAAAGACACTTATCCTAAGATATCGCTTATAGAGGGAATGTCAAAATCGCTACACTTGAACTGAATTACAAAACAGAACAGAGTCACACCTTAAAAAGCACACTATGTCTGCTTAACGGGAAAGGTGAGGTGGGGTGATGCATAAAACAAGGGTTTGAAATTAGCTCAGAGACCGTTTCATAAGCCAAATATGTAATAGACAAGGCCACTCCCTGCTCAGTGAACTGGACTCAACACCCCCTAGTCACCGCACAACAATATATCTGACTAGTAAGAATCTGAAAACCTATGTATTGATATCTCTCTGTAAGTGAATCAAGAGGGTGTAAAGCGGCATAAACACAGCAGGGAAAAGCAGCCAAGACCCATTCTAAACATAAATTACTTAAAAGAACCCACAAAACAAAGACAGTGAAAGAGAGAGAAATTCTTACAAAATCCGTTCAGGGGCTCTGATGCCACCTGGATTGACCATATCTAGACCCACAGCTGGATGAGACATAAGGCTGGACACTCTTGGGGCTGAGAGGATTGGTGAGGTTGGGTGAGCAAACGCAGACCCTTTAAAGTAATACCGCGGGGTACTCACCCCATGGGTCCCAAATCTCCAGGTTCAAGGGCATCTTCCTACATCGAAAACATGCATGGGAAACCCAGATGATGGTACACCGTGTGATCGGGAAAGGTTTCTAAAACGCACCTCATTTCTCCTCTCCTTGTGCTCGGGTTCGCCATTCCAGCCGCTTGACTAAACATCTCCCTACTTGGAGAATCAGCACCTTCAACCTCCTGTTTCGTACAGGTTGCAATTTGTCCTGAGCATGAACGGGAAGAGGGGGAACCAACGAGAGACTAGCCTTAGGTGTTGGGACAGGCACAGGTCACTCCATTTTCCCATCAGGAAGAAGAATGAACCACAGGCTCAGCCTGCCCCCCAGAACCACAAAAGGGCCTGAAGCAATCCTGCGCTTTTGCGGCCGGCTCCCAAAAAAGCGAGTTGACAAATGGAGCTCAGGGGCACTGCAATTCACAAACCTGCAGAGTTATAAATGATAACTCCCGTCCACAAATATATTGACGGAAGGCAACGAAGAGGACTTGAAAGCAAGGCAGAATTGCAGGAAACAGATTTCAGGAGGTAGATTCGACTCGCCTTTAAAGCACGTGAAAAGCCGCAAAACGTTGACAATGATGCCCTTGGCCAAAAAGGGCGTATGCGTTTTTTCCTGAATATATTCAGGGAAAAACGAATACGCCCTTTTTGGCCAACCAAGCAAGCCGGAAGGGCAAATCAGCGCTACAAAAAAGTCTCGCTTGCCATCGGTCCAAAGGGCCATGCTGAAAAAAGTGTAAAAACCAGAAAAGCAGGACAGGCCGTTGGAGACATGGGAGCCTTGCTACGCTGATGGGCGGGATGTAAATTGCCAACAGCCACTCTGGAGAAGTGTACGGTGTGTCCTGAAACATGTAATAAACACAACTTAGAGAGCATAGGGCACTTCCACTCATGGGCGTATAAATTGGGAAAACTAAACATCAACAAGACACAGGCACCCCAGAGTTTAGGGCTGCTCTGTGTCCATGAACCTCCACGTCGGTACACATTAAATATCCCAGGAAAGAGAAAAATGGATAAAGAAGTTGTGGTACTTAGGCACAATGGAATATCACTCAGCCATGAAATCAATGTCATAAGGCTAGTTAGCAGCATGAGGAGTGGATTTAGGGACGATGATTCTAAGTGAAATAAGTCACACAGAAAAAGACACTTATCCTAAGATATCGCTTATAGAGGGAATGTCCAAATCGCTACACTTGAACTGAATTACAAAACAGAACAGAGTCACACCTTAAAAAGCACACTATGTCTGCTTAACGGGAAAGGTGAGGTGGGGTGATGCATAAAACAAGGGTTTGAAATTAGCTCAGAGACCGTTTCATAAGCCAAATATGTAATAGACAAGGCCACTCCCTGCTCAGTGAACTGGACTCAACACCCCCTAGTCACCGCACAACAATATATCTGACTAGTAAGAATCTGAAAACCTATGTATTGATATCTCTCTGTAAGTGAATCAAGAGGGTGTAAAGCGGCATAAACACAGCAGGGAAAAGCAGCCAAGACCCATTCTAAACATAAATTACTTAAAAGAACCCACAAAACAAAGACAGTGAAAGAGAGAGAAATTCTTACAAAATCCGTTCAGGGGCTCTGATGCAACCTGGATTAACCATATCTAGATCCACAGCTGGACGAGACATAAGGCTGGACACTCTTGGGGCAGAGAGGATTGGTGAGGTTGGGTGAGCAAACGCAGACCCTTTAAATTAATACCGCGGGGTACCCACCCCATGGGTCCCAAATCTCCAGGTTCAAGGGCATCTTCCTACATCGAAAACATGCATGGGAAACCCAGATGATGGTACACCGTGTGATCGGGAAAGGTTTCTAAAACGCACCTCATTTCTCCTCTCCTTGTGCTCGGGTTCGCCATTCCCGCCGCTTGACTAAACATCTCCCTACTTGGAGAATGAGCACCTTCAACCTCCTGTTTCGTACAGGTTGCAATTTGTCCTGAGCATGAACGGGAAGAGGGGGAACCAACGAGGGACTAGCCTTAGGTGTTGGGACAGGCACAGGTCACTCCATTTTCCCATCAGGAAGAAGAATGAACCACAGGCTCAGCCTGCCCCCCAGAACCAGAATAGGGCCTGAAGCAATCCTGCGCTTTTGCGGCCAGATCCCAAAAAAGCGAGTAGACAAATGGAGCTCAGGGGCACTGCAATTCACAAACGTGCAGAGTTATAAATGAGAACTCCCATCCCCAAATATATTGATGGAAGGCAACGAAGAGGACTTGAAAGCAAGGCAGAATTGCAGGAAACAGATTTCAGGAGGTAGATTCGACTCGCCTGTAAAGCACGTGAAAAGCCGCAAAACGTTGACAATGATGCCCTTGGCCAAAAAGGGCGTATGCGTTTTTTCCTGAATATATTCAAGAAAAAACGAATACGCCCTTTTTGGCCAACCAAGCAAGCCGGAAGGGCAAATCAGTGCTACAAAGAAGTCTCGCTTGCCCTCGGTCAAAAGGGCCATGCTGAAAAATGTGTAAAAACCAGAAAAGCAGGACAGGCCATGGAGACATGGGAGCCTTGCTACGCTGATGGGCGGGATGTAAATTGTCAACAGCCACTCTGGAGAAGTGTATGATGTGTCCTGAAACATGTAATAAACACAGCTTAGAGAGCATAGGGCACTTCCACTCATGGGCGTATAAATTGGGAAAACTAAACATCAACAAGACACAGGCACCACAAAGTTTAGGGCTGCCCTGTTTCCAAGAACCTCCACGTCGGTACACCTTAAATATCCCAAGAAAGAGAAAAATGGATAAAGAAGTTGTGGTACTTAGGCACAATGGAATATCACTCAGCCATGAAATCAATGTCATAAGGCTAGTTAGCAGCATGAGGAGTGGATTTAGGGACGATGATTCTAAGTGAAATAAGTCACACAGAAAAAGACACTTATCCTAAGATATCGCTTATAGAGGGAATGTCAAAATCGCTACACTTGAACTGAATTACAAAACAGAACAGAGTCACACCTTAAAAAGCACACTATGTCTGCTTAACGGGAAAGGTGAGGTGGGGTGATGCATAAAACAAGGGTTTGAAATTAGCTCAGAGACCGTTTCATAAGCCAAATATGTAATAGACAAGGCCACTCCCTGCTCAGTGAACTGGACTCAACACCCCCTAGTCACCGCACAACAATATATCTGACTAGTAAGAATCTGAAAACCTATGTATTGATATCTCTCTGTAAGTGAATCAAGAGGGTGTAAAGCGGCATAAACACAGCAGGGAAAAGCAGCCAAGACCCATTCTAAACATAAATTACTTAAAAGAACCCACAAAACAAAGACAGTGAAAGAGAGAGAAATTCTTACAAAATCCGTTCAGGGGCTCTGATGCCACCTGGATTGACCATATCTAGACCCACAGCTGGATGAGACATAAGGCTGGACACTCTTTGGGCTGAGAGGATTGGTGAGGTTGGGTGAGCAAACGCAGACCCTTTAAAGTAATACCGCGGGGAACCCACCCCATGGGTCCCAAATCTCCAGGTTCAAGGGCATCTTCCTACATCGAAAACATGCATGGGAAACCCAGATGATGGTACACCGTGTGATCGGGAAAGGTTTCTAAAACGCACCTCATTTCTCCTCTCCTTGTGCTCGGGTTCGCCATTCCAGCCGCTTGACTAAACATCTCCCTACTTGGAGAATCAGCACCTTCAACCTCCTGTTTTGTACAGGTTGCAATTTGTCCTGAGCATGAACGGGAAGAGGGGGAACCAACGAGAGACTAGCCTTAGGTGTTGGGACAGGCACAGGTCACTCCATTTTCCCATCAGGAAGAAGAATGAACCACAGGCTCAGCCTGCCCCCCGGAACCAGAATAGGGCCTGAAGCAATCCTGCGCTTTTGCGGCCGGCTCCCAAAAAAGCGAGTTGACAAATGGAGCTCAGGGGCACTGCAATTCACAAACCTGCAGAGTTATAAATGATAACTCCCGTCCACAAATATATTGACGGAAGGCAACGAAGAGGACGTGAAAGCAAGGCAGAATTGCAGGAAACAGATTTCAGGAGGTAGTTTCGACTCGCCTTTAAAGCACGTGAAAAACCGCAAAACGTTGACAATGATGCCCTTGGCCAAAAAGGGCGTATGCGTTTTTTCCTGAATATATTCAGGAAAAAACGCATACGCCCTTTTTGGCCAACCAAGCAAGCCGGAAGGGCAAATCAGCGCTACAAAAAAGTCTCGCTTGCCATCGGTCCAAAGGGCCATGCTGAAAAAAGTGTAAAAACCAGAAAAGCAGGACAGGCCGTTGGAGACATGGGAGCCTTGCTACGCTGATGGGCGGGATGTAAATTGCCAACAGCCACTCTGGAGAAGTGTACGGTGTGTCCTGAAACATGTAATAAACACAACTTAGAGAGCATAGGGCACTTCCACTCATGGGCGTATAAATTGGGAAAACTAAACATCAACAAGACACAGGCACCCCAGAGTTTAGGGCTGCTCTGTGTCCATGAACCTCCACGTCGGTACACATTAAATATCCCAGGAAAGAGAAAAATGGATAAAGAAGTTGTGGTACTTAGGCACAATGGAATATCACTCAGCCATGAAATCAATGTCATAAGGCTAGTTAACAGCATGAGGAGTGGATTTAGGGACGATGATTCTAAGTGAAATAAGTCACACAGAAAAAGACACTTATCCTAAGATATCGCTTATAGAGGGAATGTCCAAATCGCTACACTTGAACTGAATTACAAAACAGAACAGAGTCACACCTTAAAAAGCACACTATGTCTGCTTAACGGGAAAGGTGAGGTGGGGTGATGCATAAAACAAGGGTTTGAAATTAGCTCAGAGACCGTTTCATAAGCCAAATATGTAATAGACAAGGCCTACTCCCTGCTCAGTGAACTGGACTCAACACCCCCTAGTCACCGCACAAGAATATATCTGACTAGTAAGAATCTGAAAACCTATGTATTGATATCTCTCTGTAAGTGAATCAAGAGGGTGTAAAGCGGCATAAACACAGCAGGGAAAAGCAGCCAAGACCCATTCTAAACATAAATTACTTAAAAGAACCCACAAAACAAAGACAGTGAAAGAGAGAGAAATTCTTACAAAATCCGTTCAGGGGCTCTGATGCCACCTGGATTGACCATATCTAGACCCACAGCTGGATGAGACATAAGGCTGGACACTCTTGGGGCTGAGAGGATTGGTGAGGTTGGGTGAGCAAACGCAGACCCTTTAAAGTAATACCGCGGGGAACCCACCCCATGGGTCCCAAATCTCCAGGTTCAAGGGCATCTTCCTACATCGAAAACATGCATGGGAAACCCAGATGATGGTACACCGTGTGATCGGGAAAGGTTTCTAAAACGCACCTCATTTCTCCTCTCCTTGTGCTCGGGTTCGCCATTCCAGCCGCTTGACTAAACATCTCCCTACTTGGAGAATCAGCACCTTCAACCTCCTGTTTCGTACAGGTTGCAATTTGTCCTGAGCATGAACGGGAAGAGGGGGAACCAACGAGAGACTAGCCTTAGGTGTTGGGACAGGCACAGGTCACTCCATTTTCCCATCAGGAAGAAGAATGAACCACAGGCTCAGCCTGCCCCCTGGAACCAGAATAGGGCCTGAAGCAATCCTGCGCTTTTGTGGCCGGCTCCCAAAAAAGCGAGTTGACAAATGGAGCTCAGGGGCACTGCAATTCACAAACCTGCAGAGTTATAAATGATAACTCCCGTCCACAAATATATTGACGGAAGGCAACGAAGAGGACGTGAAAGCAAGGCAGAATTGCAGGAAACAGATTTCAGGAGGTAGTTTCGACTCGCCTTTAAAGCACGTGAAAAACCGCAAAACGTTGACAATGATGCCCTTGGCCAAAAAGGGCGTATGCGTTTTTTCCTGAATATATTCAGGAAAAAACGCATACGCCCTTTTTGGCCAACCAAGCAAGCCGGAAGGGCAAATCAGCGCTACAAAGAAGTCTCGCTTGCCCTCGGTCAAAAGGGCCATGCTGAAAAAAGTGTAAAAACCAGAAAAGCAGGACAGGCCATGGAGACATGGGAGCCTTGCTACGCTGATGGGCGGGATGTAAATTGCCAACAGCCACTCTGGAGAAGTGTACGGTGTGTCCTGAAACATGTAATAAACACAACTTAGAGAGCAGAGGGCACTTCCACTCATGGGCGTATAAATTGGGAAAACTAAACATCAACAAGACACAGGCACCCCAGAGTTTAAGGCTGCTCTGTGTCCATGAACCTCCACGTCGGTACACATTAAATATCCCAGGAAAGAGAAAAATGGATAAAGAAGTTGTGGTACTTAGGCACAATGGAATATCACTCAGCCATGAAATCAATGTCATAAGGCTAGTTAGCAGCATGAGGAGTGGATTTAGGGACGATGATTCTAAGTGAAATAAGTCACACAGAAAAAGACACTTATCCTAAGATATCGCTTATAGAGGGAATGTCCAAATCGCTACACTTGAACTGAATTACAAAACAGAACAGAGTCACACCTTAAAAAGCACACTATGTCTGCTTAACGGGAAAGGTGAGGTGGGGTGATGCATAAAACAAGGGTTTGAAATTAGCTCAGAGACCGTTTCATAAGCCAAATATGTAATAGACAAGGCCTACTCCCTGCTCAGTGAACTGGACTCAACACCCCCTAGTCACCGCACAAGAATATATCTGACTAGTAAGAATCTGAAAACCTATGTATTGATATCTCTCTGTAAGTGAATCAAGAGGGTGTAAAGCGGCATAAACACAGCAGGGAAAAGCAGCCAAGACCCATTCTAAACATAAATTACTTAAAAGAACCCACAAAACAAAGACAGTGAAAGAGAGAGAAATTCTTACAAAATCCGTTCAGGGGCTCTGATGCCACCTGGATTGACCATATCTAGACCCACAGCTGGATGAGACATAAGGCTGGACACTCTTGGGGCTGAGAGGATTGGTGAGGTTGGGTGAGCAAACGCAGACCCTTTAAAGTAATACCGCGGGGAACCCACCCCATGGGTCCCAAATCTCCAGGTTCAAGGGCATCTTCCTACATCGAAAACATGCATGGGAAACCCAGATGATGGTACACCGTGTGATCGGGAAAGGTTTCTAAAACGCACCTCATTTCTCCTCTCCTTGTGCTCGGGTTCGCCATTCCAGCCGCTTGACTAAACATCTCCCTACTTGGAGAATCAGCACCTTCAACCTCCTGTTTCATACAGTTTGCAATTTGTCCTGAGCATGAACGGGAAGAGGGGGAACCAACGAGAGACTAGCCTTAGGTGTTGGGACAGGCACAGGTCACTCCATTTTCCCATCAGGAAGAAGAATGAACCACAGGCTCAGCCTGCCCCCCGGAACCAGAATAGGGCCTGAAGCAATCCTGCGCTTTTGCGGCCGGCTCCCAAAAAAGCGAGTTGACAAATGGAGCTCAGGGGCACTGCAATTCACAAACCTGCAGAGTTATAAATGATAACTCCCGTCCACAAATATATTGACGGAAGGCAACGAAGAGGACGTGAAAGCAAGGCAGAATTGCAGGAAACAGATTTCAGGAGGTAGTTTCGACTCGCCTTTAAAGCACGTGAAAAACCGCAAAACGTTGACAATGATGCCCTTGGCCAAAAAGGGCGTATGCGTTTTTTCCTGAATATATTCAGGAAAAAACGAATACGCCGTTTTTGGCCAACCAAGCAAGCCGGAAGGGCAAATCAGCGCTACAAAGAAGTCTCGCTTGCCCTCGGTCAAAAGGGCCATGCTGAAAAAAGTGTAAAAACCAGAAAAGCAGAACAGGCCATGGAGACATGGGAGCCTTGTTACGCTGATGGGCGGGATGTAAATTGCCAACAGCCACTCTGGAGAAGTGTACGGTGTGTCCTGAAACATGTAATAAACACAACTTAGAGAGCATAGGGCACTTCCACTCATGGGCGTATAAATTGGGAAAACTAAACATCAACAAGACACAGGCACCACAAAGTTTAGGGCTGCCCTGTTTCCAAGAACCTCCACGTCGGTACACCTTAAATATCCCAAGAAAGAGAAAAATGGATAAAGAAGTTGTGGTACTTAGGCACAATGGAATATCACTCAGCCATGAAATCAATGTCATAAAGCTAGTTAGCAGCATGAGGAGTGGATTTAGGGACGATGATTCTAAGTGAAATAAGTCACACAGAAAAAGACACTTATCCTAAGATATCGCTTATAGAGGGAATGTCCAAATCGCTACACTTGAACTGAATTACAAAACAGAACAGAGTCACACCTTAAAAAGCACACTATGTCTGCTTAACGGGAAAGGTGAGGTGGGGTGATGCATAAAACAAGGGTTTGAAATTAGCTCAGAGACCGTTTCATAAGCCAAATATGTAATAGACAAGGCCACTCCCTGCTCAGTGAACTGGACTCAACACCCCCTAGTCACCGCACAACAATATATCTGACTGGTAAGAATCTGAAAACCTATGTATTGATATCTCTCTGTAAGTGAATCAAGAGGGTGTAAAGCGGCATAAACACAGCAGGGAAAAGCAGCCAAGACCCATTCTAAACATAAATTACTTAAAAGAACCCACAAAACAAAGACAGTGAAAGAGAGAGAAATTCTTACAAAATTCGTTCAGGGGCTCTGATGCCACCTGGATTGACCATATGTAGACCCACAGCTGGATGAGACATAAGGCTGGACACTCTTGGGGCTGAGAATATTGGTGAGGTTGGGTGAGCAAATGCAGACCCTTTAAAGTAATACCGCGGGGAACCCACCCCATGGGTCCCAAATCTCCAGGTTCAAGGGCATCTTCCTACATCGAAAACATGCATGGGAAACCCAGATGATGGTACACAGTGTGATCGGGAAAGGTTTCTAAAACGCACCTCATTTCTCCTCTCCTTGTGCTCGGGTTCGCCATTCCAGCCGCTTGACTAAACATCTCCCTACTTGGAGAATCAGCACCTTCAACCTCCTGTTTCGTACAGGTTGCAATTTGTCCTGAGCATGAACGGGAAGAGGGGGAACCAACGAGAGACTAGCCTCAGGTGTTGGGACAGGCACAGGTCACTCCATTTTCCCATCAGGAAGAAGAATGAACCACAGGCTCAGCCTGCCCCCTGGAACCAGAATAGGGCCTGAAGCAATCCTGCGCTTTTGCGGCCGGCTCCCAAAAAAGCGAGTTGACAAATGGAGCTCAGGGGCACTGCAATTCACAAACCTGCAGAGTTATAAATGATAACTCCCGTCCACAAATATATTGACGGAAGGCAACGAAGAGGACGTGAAAGCAAGGCAGAATTGCAGGAAACAGCTTTCAGGAGGTAGATTCGACTCGCCTTTAAAGCACATGAAAAGCGGCAAAACGTTGACAATGATGCCCTTGGCCGAAAAGGGCCTATGCGTTTTTTCCTGAATATATTCAGGAAAAAACGAATACGCCCTTTTTGGCCAACCAAGCAAGCCGGAAGGGCAAATCAGCGCTACAATAAAGTCTCGCTTGCCATCGGTCCAAAGGGCCATGCTGAAAAAAGTGTAAAAACCAGAAAAGCAGGACAGGCCATGGAGACATGGGAGCCTTGCTACGCTGATGGGCGGGATGTAAATTGCCAACAGCCACTCTGGAGAAGTGTACAGTGTGTCCTGAAACATATAATAAACACAGTTTAGAGAGCATAGGGCACTTCCACTCATGGGCGTATAAATTGGGAAAACTAAACATCAACAAGACACAGGCACCCCAGAGTTTAGGGCTGCTCTGTGTCCATGAACCTCCACGTTGGTACACCTTAAATATCCCAGGAAAGAGAAAAATGGATAAAGAAGTTGTGGTACTTAGGCACAATGGAATATCACTCAGCCATGAAATCAATGTCATAAGGCTAGTTAGCAGCATGAGGAGTGGATTTAGGGACGATGATTCTAAGTGAAATAAGTCACACAGAAAAAGACACTTATCCTAAGATATCGCTTATAGAGGGAATGTCCAAATCGCTACACTTGAACTGAATTACAAAACAGAACAGAGTCACACCTTAAAAAGCACACTATGTCTGCTTAACGGGAAAGGTGAGGTGGGGTGATGCATAAAACAAGGGTTTGAAATTAGCTCAGAGACCGTTTCATAAGCCAAATATGTAATAGACAAGGCCTACTCCCTGCTCAGTGAACTGGACTCAACACCCCCTAGTCACCGCACAACAATATATCTGACTAGTAAGAATCTGAAAACCTATGTATTGATATCTCTCTGTAAGTGAATCAAGAGGGTGTAAAGCGGCATAAACACAGCAGGGAAAAGCAGCCAAGACCCATTCTAAACATAAATTACTTAAAAGAACCCACAAAACAAAGACAGTGAAAGAGAGAGAAATTCTTACAAAATCCGTTCAGGGGCTCTGATGCCACCTGGATTGACCATATCTAGACCCACAGCTGGATGAGACATAAGGCTGGACACTCTTGGGGCTGAGAGGATTGGTGAGGTTGGGTGAGCAAACGCAGACCCTTTAAAGTAATACCGCGGGGAACCCACCCCATGGGTCCCAAATCTCCAGGTTCAAGGGCATCTTCCTACATCGAAAACATGCATGGGAAACCCAGATGATGGTACACCGTGTGATCGGGAAAGGTTTCTAAAACGCACCTCATTTCTCCTCTCCTTGTGCTCGGGTTCGCCATTCCAGCCGCTTGACTAAACATCTCCCTACTTGGAGAATCAGCACCTTCAACCTCCTGTTTCGTACAGTTTGCAATTTGTCCTGAGCATGAACGGGAAGAGGGGGAACCAACGAGAGACTAGCCTTAGGTGTTGGGACAGGCACAGGTCACTCCATTTTCCCATCAGGAAGAAGAATGAACCACAGGCTCAGCCTGCCCCCCGGAACCAGAATAGGGCCTGAAGCAATCCTGCACTTTTGCGGCCGGCTCCCAAAAAAGCGAGTTGACAAATGGAGCTCAGGGGCACTGCAATTCACAAACCTGCAGAGTTATAAATGATAACTCCCGTCCACAAATATATTGACGGAAGGCAACGAAGAGGACGTGAAAGCAAGGCAGAATTGCAGGAAACAGATTTCAGGAGGTAGTTTCGACTCGCCTTTAAAGCACGTGAAAAACCGCAAAACGTTGACAATGATGCCCTTGGCCAAAAAGGGCGTATGCGTTTTTTCCTGAATATATTCAGGAAAAAACGCATACGCCCTTTTTGGCCAACCAAGCAAGCCGGAAGGGCAAATCAGCGCTACAAAAAAGTCTCGCTTGCCATCGGTCCAAAGGGCCATGCTGAAAAAAGTGTAAAAACCAGAAAAGCAGGACAGGCCATGGAGACATGGGAGCCTTGCTACGCTGATGGGCGGGATGTAAATTGCCAACAGCCACCCTGGAGAAGTGTACGGTGTGTCCTGAAACATGTAATAAACACAACTTAGAGAGCATAGGGCACTTCCACTCATGGGCGTATAAATTGGGAAAACTAAACATCAACAAGACACAGGCACCACAAAGTTTAGGGCTGCCTTGTTTCCAAGAACCTCCACGTCGGTACACCTTAAATATCCCAAGAAAGAGAAAAATGGATAAAGAAGTTGTGGTACTTAGGCACAATGGAATATCACTCAGCCATGAAATCAATGTCATAAGGCTAGTTAGCAGCATGAGGAGTGGATTTAGGGACGATGATTCTAAGTGAAATAAGTCACACAGAAAAAGACACTTATCCTAAGATATCGCTTATAGAGGGAATGTCCAAATCGCTACACTTGAACTGAATTACAAAACAGAACAGAGTCACACCTTAAAAAGCACACTATGTCTGCTTAACGGGAAAGGTGAGGTGGGGTGATGCATAAAACAAGGGTTTGAAATTAGCTCAGAGACCGTTTCATAAGCCAAATATGTAATAGACAAGGCCACTCCCTGCTCAGTGAACTGGACTCAACACCCCCTAGTCACCGCACAACAATATATCTGACTAGTAAGAATCTGAAAACCTATGTATTGATATCTCTCTGTAAGTGAATCAAGAGGGTGTAAAGCGGCATAAACACAGCAGGGAAAAGCAGCCAAGACCCATTCTAAACATAAATTACTTAAAAGAACCCACAAAACAAAGACAGTGAAAGAGAGAGAAATTCTTACAAAATCCGTTCAGGGGCTCTGATGCCACCTGGATTGACCATATCTAGACCCACAGCTGGATGAGACATAAGGCTGGACACTCTTGGGGCTGAGAGGATTGGTGAGGTTGGGTGAGCAAACGCAGACCCTTTAAAGTAATACCGCGGGGTACCCACCACATGGGTGTCAAATCTCCAGGTTCAAGGGCATCTTCCTACATCGAAAACATGCATGGGAAACCCAGATGATGGTACACCGTGTGATCGGGAAAGGTTTCTAAAACGCACCTCATTTCTCCTCTCCTTGTGCTCGGGTTCGCCATTCCAGCCGCTTGACTAAACATCTCCCTACTTGGAGAATCAGCACCTTCAACCTCCTGTTTCGTACAGGTTGCAATTTGTCCTGAGCATGAACGGGAAGAGGGGGAACCAACGAGAGACTAGCCTTAGGTGTTGGGACAGGCACAGGTCACTCCATTTTCCCATCAGGAAGAAGAATGAACCACAGGCTCAGCCTGCCCCCCGGAACCAGAATAGGGCCTGAAGCAATCCTGCGCTTTTGCGGCCGGCTCCCAAAAAAGCGAGTTGACAAATGGAGCTCAGGGGCACTGCAATTCACAAACCTGCAGAGTTATAAATGATAACTCCCGTCCACAAATATACTGACGGAAGGCAACGAAGAGGACGTGAAAGCAAGGCAGAATTGCAGGAAACAGATTTCAGGAGGTAGTTTCGACTCGCCTTTAAAGCACGTGAAAAACCGCAAAACGTTGACAATGATGCCCTTGGCCAAAAAGGGCGTATGCGTTTTTTCCTGAATATATTCAGGAAAAAACGAATACGCCCTTTTTGGCCAACCAAGCAAGCCGGAAGTGCAAATCAGCGCTACAAAAAAGTCTCGCTTGCCATCGGTCCAAAGGGCCATGCTGAAAAAAGTGTAAAAACCAGAAAAGCAGGACAGGCCATGGAGACATGGGAGCCTTGCTACGCTGATGGGCGGGATGTAAATTGCCAACAGCCACTCTGGAGAAGTGTACAGTGTGTCCTGAAACATATAATAAACACAGCTTAGAGAGCATAGGGCACTTCCACTCATGGGCGTATAAATTGGGAAAACTAAACATCAACAAGACACCGGCACCCCAGAGTTTAGGGCTGCTCTGTGTCCATGAACCTCCACGTTGGTACACCTTAAATATCCCAGGAAAGAGAAAAATGGATAAAGAAGTTGTGGTACTTAGGCACAATGGAATATCACTCAGCCATGAAATCAATGTCATAAGGCTAGTTAGCAGCATGAGGAGTGGATTTAGGGACGATGATTCTAAGTGAAATAAGTCACACAGAAAAAGACACTTATCCTAAGATATCGCTTATAGAGGGAATGTCCAAATCGCTACACTTGAACTGAATTACAAAACAGAACAGAGTCACACCTTAAAAAGCACACTATGTCTGCTTAACGGGAAAGGTGAGGTGGGGTGATGCATAAAACAAGGGTTTGAAATTAGCTCAGAGACCGTTTCATAAGCCAAATATGTAATAGACAAGGCCTACTCCCTGCTCAGTGAACTGGACTCAACACCCCCTAGTCACCGCACAAGAATATATCTGACTAGTAAGAATCTGAATACCTATGTATTGATATCTCTCTGTAAGTGAATCAAGAGGGTGTAAAGCGGCATAAACACAGCAGGGAAAAGCAGCCAAGACCCATTCTAAACATAAATTACTTAAAAGAACCCACAAAACAAAGACAGTGAAAGAGAGAGAAATTCTTACAAAATCCGTTCAGGGGCTCTGATGCCACCTGGATTGACCATATCTAGACCCACAGCTGGATGAGACATAAGGCTGGACACTCTTGGGGCTGAGAGGATTGGTGAGGTTGGGTGAGCAAACGCAGACCCTTTAAAGTAATACAGCGGGGAACCCACCCCATGGGTCCCAAATCTCCAGGTTCAAGGGCATCTTCCTACATCGAAAACATGCATGGGAAACCCAGATGATGGTACACCGTGTGATCGGGAAAGGTTTCTAAAACGCACCTCATTTCTCCTCTCCTTGTGCTCGGGTTCGCCATTCCAGCCGCTTGACTAAACATCTCCCTACTTGGAGAATCAGCACCTTCAACCTCCTGTTTCGTACAGGTTGCAATTTGTCCTGAGCATGAACGGGAAGAGGGGGAACCAACGAGAGACTAGCCTTAGGTGTTGGGACAGGCACAGGTCACTCCATTTTCCCATCAGGAAGAAGAATGAACCACAGGCTCAGCCTGCCCCCCGGAACCAGAATAGGGCCTGAAGCAATCCTGCGCTTTTGCGGCCGGCTCCCAAAAAAGCGAGTTGACAAATGGAGCTCAGGGGCACTGCAATTCACAAACCTGCAGAGTTATAAATGATAACTCCCGTCCACAAATATATTGACGGAAGGCAACGAAGAGGACGTGAAAGCAAGGCAGAATTGCAGGAAACAGATTTCAGGAGGTAGTTTCGACTCGCCTTTAAAGCACGTGAAAAACCGCAAAACGTTGACAATGATGCCCTTGGCGAAAAAGGGCGTATGCGTTTTTTCCTGAATATATTCAGGAAAAAACGCATACGCCCTTTTTGGCCAACCAAGCAAGCCGGAAGGGCAAATCAGCGCTACAAAAAAGTCTCGCTTGCCATCGGTCCAAAGGGCCATGCTGAAAAAAGTGTAAAAACCAGAAAAGCAGGACAGGCCGTTGGAGACATGGGAGCCTTGCTACGCTGATGGGCGGGATGTAAATTGCCAACAGCCACTCTGGAGAAGTGTACGGTGTGTCCTGAAACATGTAATAAACACAACTTAGAGAGCATAGGGCACTTCCACTCATGGGCGTATAAATTGGGAAAACTAAACATCAACAAGACACAGGCACCCCAGAGTTTAGGGCTGCTCTGTGTCCATGAACCTCCACGTCGGTACACATTAAATATCCCAGGAAAGAGAAAAATGGATAAAGAAGTTGTGGTACTTAGGCACAATGGAATATCACTCAGCCATGAAATCAATGTCATAAGGCTAGTTAGCAGCATGAGGAGTGGATTTAGGGACGATGATTCTAAGTGAAATAAGTCACACAGAAAAAGACACTTATCCTAAGATATCGCTTATAGAGGGAATGTCCAAATCGCTACACTTGAACTGAATTACAAAACAGAACAGAGTCACACCTTAAAAAGCACACTATGTCTGCTTAACGGGAAAGGTGAGGTGGGGTGATGCATAAAACAAGGGTTTGAAATTAGCTCAGAGACCGTTTCATAAGCCAAATATGTAATAGACAAGGCCTACTCCCTGCTCAGTGAACTGGACTCAACACCCCCTAGTCACCGCACAACAATATATCTGACTAGTAAGAATCTGAAAACCTATGTATTGATATCTCTCTGTAAGTGAATCAAGAGGGTGTAAAGCGGCATAAACACAGCAGGGAAAAGCAGCCAAGACCCATTCTAAACATAAATTACTTAAAAGAACCCACAAAACAAAGACAGTGAAAGAGAGAGAAATTCTTACAAAATCCGTTCAGGGGCTCTGATGCCACCTGGATTGACCATATCTAGACCCACAGCTGGATGAGACATAAGGCTGGACACTCTTGGGGCTGAGAGGATTGGTGAGGTTGGGTGAGCAAACGCAGACCCTTTAAAGTAATACCGCGGGGAACCCACCCCATGGGTCCCAAATCTCCAGGTTCAAGGGTATCTTCCTACATCGAAAACATGCATGGGAAACCCAGATGATGGTACACCGTGTGATCGGGAAAGGTTTCTAAAACGCACCTCATTTCTCCTCTCCTTGTGCTCGGGTTCGCCATTCCAGCCGCTTGACTAAACATCTCCCTACTTGGAGAATCAGCACCTTCAACCTCCTGTTTCGTACAGTTTGCAATTTGTCCTGAGCATGAACGGGAAGAGGGGGAACCAACGAGAGACTAGCCTTAGGTGTTGGAACAGGCACAGGTCACTCCATTTTCCCATCAGGAAGAAGAATGAACCACAGGCTCAGCCTGCCCCCCGGAACCAGAATAGGGCCTGAAGCAATCCTGCGCTTTTGCGGCCGGCTCCCAAAAAAGCGAGTTGACAAATGGAGCTCAGGGGCACTGCAATTCACAAACCTGCAGAGTTATAAATGATAACTCCCGTCCACAAATATATTGACGGAAGGCAACGAAGAGGACGTGAAAGCAAGGCAGAATTGCAGGAAACAGATTTCAGGAGGTAGTTTCGACTCGCCTTTAAAGCACGTGAAAAACCGCAAAACGTTGACAATGATGCCCTTGGCCAAAAAGGGCGTATGCGTTTTTTCCTGAATATATTCAGGAAAAAACGCATACGCCCTTTTTGGCCAACCAAGCAAGCCGGAAGGGCAAATCAGCGCTACAAAAAAGTCTCGCTTGCCATCGGTCCAAAGGGCCATGCTGAAAAAAGTGTAAAAACCAGAAAAGCAGGACAGGCCATGGAGACATGGGAGCCTTGCTACGCTGATGGGCGGGATGTAAATTGCCAACAGCCACTCTGGAGAAGTGTACGGTGTGTCCTGAAACATGTAATAAACACAACTTAGAGAGCATAGGGCACTTCCACTCATGGGCGTATAAATTGGGAAAACTAAACATCAACAAGACACAGGCACCACAAAGTTTAGGGCTGCCCTGTTTCCAAGAACCTCCACGTCGGTACACCTTAAATATCCCAAGAAAGAGAAAAATGGATAAAGAAGTTGTGGTACTTAGGCACAATGGAATATCACTCAGCCATGAAATCAATGTCATAAGGCTAGTTAGCAGCATGAGGAGTGGATTTAGGGACGATGATTCTAAGTGAAATAAGTCACACAGAAAAAGGCACTTATCCTAAGATATCGCTTATAGAGGGAATGTCCAAATCGCTACACTTGAACTGAATTACAAAACAGAACAGAGTCACACCTTAAAAAGCACACTATGTCTGCTTAACGGGAAAGGTGAGGTGGGGTGATGCATAAAACAAGGGTTTGAAATTAGCTCAGAGACCGTTTCATAAGCCAAATATGTAATAGACAAGGCCACTCCCTGCTCAGTGAACTGGACTCAACACCCCCTAGTCACCGCACAACAATATATCTGACTAGTAAGAATCTGAAAACCTATGTATTGATATCTCTCTGTAAGTGAATCAAGAGGGTGTAAAGCGGCATAAACACAGCAGGGAAAAGCAGCCAAGACCCATTCTAAATATAAATTACTTAAAAGAACCCACAAAACAAAGACAGTGAAAGAGAGAGAAATTCTTACAAAATCCGTTCAGGGGCTCTGATGCCACCTGGATTGACCATATCTAGACCCACAGCTGGATGAGACATAAGGCTGGACACTCTTGGGGCTGAGAGGATTGGTGAGGTTGGGTGAGCAAACGCAGACCCTTTAAAGTAATACCGCGGGGAACCCACCCCATGGGTCCCAAATCTCCAGGTTCAAGGGTATCTTCCTACATCGAAAACATGCATGGGAAACCCAGATGATGGTACACCGTGTGATCGGGAAAGGTTTCTAAAACGCACCTCATTTCTCCTCTCCTTGTGCTCGGGTTCGCCATTCCAGCCGCTTGACTAAACATCTCCCTACTTGGAGAATCAGCACCTTCAACCTCCTGTTTCGTACAGGTTGCAATTTGTCCTGAGCATGAACGGGAAGAGGGGGAACCAACGAGAGACTAGCCTTAGGTGTTGGAACAGGCACAGGTCACTCCATTTTCCCATCAGGAAGAAGAATGAACCACAGGCTCAGCCTGCCCCCCGGAACCAGAATAGGGCCTGAAGCAATCCTGCGCTTTTGCGGCCGGCTCCCAAAAAAGCGAGTTGACAAATGGAGCTCAGGGGCACTGCAATTCACAAACCTGCAGAGTTATAAATGATAACTCCCGTCCACAAATATATTGACGGAAGGCAACGAAGAGGACGTGAAAGCAAGGCAGAATTGCAGGAAACAGATTTCAGGAGGTAGTTTCGACTCGCCTTTAAAGCACGTGAAAAACCGCAAAACGTTGACAATGATGCCCTTGGCCAAAAAGGGCGTATGCGTTTTTTCCTGAATATATTCAGGAAAAAACGAATACGCCCTTTTTGGCCAACCAAGCAAGCCGGAAGGGCAAATCAGCGCTACAAAAAAGTCTCGCTTGCCATCGGTCCAAAGGGCCATGCTGAAAAAAGTGTAAAAACCAGAAAAGCAGGACAGGCCATGGAGACATGGGAGCCTTGCTACGCTGATGGGCGGGATGTAAATTGCCAACAGCCACTCTGGAGAAGTGTACGGTGTGTCCTGAAACATGTAATAAACACAACTTAGAGAGCATAGGGCACTTCCACTCATGGGCGTATAAATTGGGAAAACTAAACATCAACAAGACACAGGCACCACAAAGTTTAGGGCTGCCCTGTTTCCAAGAACCTCCACGTCGGTACACCTTAAATATCCCAAGAAAGAGAAAAATGGATAAAGAAGTTGTGGTACTTAGGCACAATGGAATATCACTCAGCCATGAAATCAATGTCATAAGGCTAGTTAGCAGCATGAGGAGTGGATTTAGGGACGATGATTCTAAGTGAAATAAGTCACACAGAAAAAGGCACTTATCCTAAGATATCGCTTATAGAGGGAATGTCCAAATCGCTACACTTGAACTGAATTACAAAACAGAACAGAGTCACACCTTAAAAAGCACACTATGTCTGCTTAACGGGAAAGGTGAGGTGGGGTGATGCATAAAACAAGGGTTTGAAATTAGCTCAGAGACCGTTTCATAAGCCAAATATGTAATAGACAAGGCCACTCCCTGCTCAGTGAACTGGACTCAACACCCCCTAGTCACCGCACAACAATATATCTGACTAGTAAGAATCTGAAAACCTATGTATTGATATCTCTCTGTAAGTGAATCAAGAGGGTGTAAAGCGGCATAAACACAGCAGGGAAAAGCAGCCAAGACCCATTCTAAATATAAATTACTTAAAAGAACCCACAAAACAAAGACAGTGAAAGAGAGAGAAATTCTTACAAAATCCGTTCAGGGGCTCTGATGCCACCTGGATTGACCATATCTAGACCCACAGCTGGATGAGACATAAGGCTGGACACTCTTGGGGCTGAGAGGATTGGTGAGGTTGGGTGAGCAAACGCAGACCCTTTAAAGTAATACCGCGGGGAACCCACCCCATGGGTCCCAAATCTCCAGGTTCAAGGGTATCTTCCTACATCGAAAACATGCATGGGAAACCCAGATGATGGTACACCGTGTGATCGGGAAAGGTTTCTAAAACGCACCTCATTTCTCCTCTCCTTGTGCTCGGGTTCGCCATTCCAGCCGCTTGACTAAACATCTCCCTACTTGGAGAATCAGCACCTTCAACCTCCTGTTTCGTACAGGTTGCAATTTGTCCTGAGCATGAACGGGAAGAGGGGGAACCAACGAGAGACTAGCCTTAGGTGTTGGAACAGGCACAGGTCACTCCATTTTCCCATCAGGAAGAAGAATGAACCACAGGCTCAGCCTGCCCCCCGGAACCAGAATAGGGCCTGAAGCAATCCTGCGCTTTTGCGGCCGGCTCCCAAAAAAGCGAGTTGACAAATGGAGCTCAGGGGCACTGCAATTCACAAACCTGCAGAGTTATAAATGATAACTCCCGTCCACAAATATATTGACGGAAGGCAACGAAGAGGACGTGAAAGCAAGGCAGAATTGCAGGAAACAGATTTCAGGAGGTAGTTTCGACTCGCCTTTAAAGCACGTGAAAAACCGCAAAACGTTGACAATGATGCCCTTGGCCAAAAAGGGCGTATGCGTTTTTTCCTGAATATATTCAGGAAAAAACGAATACGCCCTTTTTGGCCAACCAAGCAAGCCGGAAGGGCAAATCAGCGCTACAAAAAAGTCTCGCTTGCCATCGGTCCAAAGGGCCATGCTGAAAAAAGTGTAAAAACCAGAAAAGCAGGACAGGCCATGGAGACATGGGAGCCTTGCTACGCTGATGGGCGGGATGTAAATTGCCAACAGCCACTCTGGAGAAGTGTACGGTGTGTCCTGAAACATGTAATAAACACAACTTAGAGAGCATAGGGCACTTCCACTCATGGGCGTATAAATTGGGAAAACTAAACATCAACAAGACACAGGCACCACAAAGTTTAGGGCTGCCCTGTTTCCAAGAACCTCCACGTCGGTACACCTTAAATATCCCAAGAAAGAGAAAAATGGATAAAGAAGTTGTGGTACTTAGGCACAATGGAATATCACTCAGCCATGAAATCAATGTCATAAGGCTAGTTAGCAGCATGAGGAGTGGATTTAGGGACGATGATTCTAAGTGAAATAAGTCACACAGAAAAAGGCACTTATCCTAAGATATCGCTTATAGAGGGAATGTCCAAATCGCTACACTTGAACTGAATTACAAAACAGAACAGAGTCACACCTTAAAAAGCACACTATGTCTGCTTAACGGGAAAGGTGAGGTGGGGTGATGCATAAAACAAGGGTTTGAAATTAGCTCAGAGACCGTTTCATAAGCCAAATATGTAATAGACAAGGCCACTCCCTGCTCAGTGAACTGGACTCAACACCCCCTAGTCACCGCACAACAATATATCTGACTAGTAAGAATCTGAAAACCTATGTATTGATATCTCTCTGTAAGTGAATCAAGAGGGTGTAAAGCGGCATAAACACAGCAGGGAAAAGCAGCCAAGACCCATTCTAAACATAAATTACTTAAAAGAACCCACAAAACAAAGACAGTGAAAGAGAGAGAAATTCTTACAAAATCCGTTCAGGGGCTCTGATGCCACCTGGATTGACCATATCTAGACCCACAGCTGGATGAGACATAAGGCTGGACACTCTTGGGGCTGAGAGGATTGGTGAGGTTGGGTGAGCAAACGCAGACCCTTTAAAATAATACCGCGGGGTACCCACCCCATGGGTCCCAAATCTCCAGGTTCAAGGGCATCTTCCTACATCGAAAACATGCATGGGAAACCCAGATGATGGTACACCGTGTGATCGGGAAAGGTTTCTAAAACGCACCTCATTTCTCCTCTCCTTGTGCTCGGGTTCGCCATTCCAGCCGCTTGACTAAACATCTCCCTACTTGGAGAATCAGCACCTTCAACCTCCTGTTTCGTACAGGTTGCAATTTGTCCTGAGCATGAACGGGAAGAGGGGGAACCAACGAGAGACTAGCCTTAGGTGTTGGGACAGGCACAGGTCACTCCATTTTCCCATCAGGAAGAAGAATGAACCACAGGCTCAGCCTGCCCCCCGGAACCAGAATAGGGCCTGAAGCAATCCTGCGCTTTTGCGGCCGGCTCCCAAAAAAGCGAGTTGACAAATGGAGCTCAGGGGCACTGCAATTCACAAACCTGCAGAGTTATAAATGATAACTCCCGTCCACAAATATATTGACGGAAGGCAACGAAGAGGACGTGAAAGCAAGGCAGAATTGCAGGAAACAGATTTCAGGAGGTAGTTTCGACTCGCCTTTAAAGCACGTGAAAAACCGCAAAACGTTGACAATGATGCCCTTGGCCAAAAAGGGCGTATGCGTTTTTTCCTGAATATATTCAGGAAAAAACGAATACGCCCTTTTTGGCCAACCAAGCAAGCCGGAAGGGCAAATCAGTGCTACAAAAAAGTCTCGCTTGCCATCGGTCCAAAGGGCCATGCTGAAAAAAGTGTAAAAACCAGAAAAGCAGGACAGGCCATGGAGACATGGGAGCCTTGCTACGCTGATGGGCGGGATGTAAATTGCCAACAGCCACTCTGGAGAAGTGTACGGTGTGTCCTGAAACATGTAATAAACACAACTTAGAGAGCATAGGGCACTTCCACTCATGGGCGTATAAATTGGGAAAACTAAACATCAACAAGACACAGGCACCACAAAGTTTAGGGCTGCCCTGTTTCCAAGAACCTCCATGTCGGTACACCTTAAATATCCCAAGAAAGAGAAAAATGGATAAAGAAGTTGTGGTACTTAGGCACAATGGAATATCACTCAGCCATGAAATCAATGTCATAAGGCTAGTTAGCAGCATGAGGAGTGGATTTAGGGACGATGATTCTAAGTGAAATAAGTCACACAGAAAAAGACACTTATCCTAAGATATCGCTTATAGAGGGAATGTCCAAATCGCTACACTTGAACTGAATTACAAAACAGAACAGAGTCACACCTTAAAAAGCACACTATGTCTGCTTAACGGGAAAGGTGAGGTGGGGTGATGCATAAAACAAGGGTTTGAAATTAGCTCAGAGACCGTTTCATAAGCCAAATATGTAATAGACAAGGCCTACTCCCTGCTCAGTGAACTGGACTCAACACCCCCTAGTCACCGCACAACAATATATCTGACTAGTAAGAATCTGAATACCTATGTATTGATATCTCTCTGTAAGTGAATCAAGAGGGTGTAAAGCGGCATAAACACAGCAGGGAAAAGCAGCCAAGACCCATTCTAAACATAAATTACTTAAAAGAACCCACAAAACAAAGACAGTGAAAGAGAGAGAAATTCTTACAAAATCCGTTCAGGGGCTCTGATGCCACCTGGATTGACCATATCTAGACCCACAGCTGGATGAGACATAAGGCTGGACACTCTTGGGGCTGAGAGGATTGGTGAGGTTGGGTGAGCAAACGCAGACCCTTTAAAGTAATACCGCGGGGAACCCACCCCATGGGTCCCAAATCTCCAGGTTCAAGGGTATCTTCCTACATCGAAAACATGCATGGGAAACCCAGATGATGGTACACCGTGTGATCGGGAAAGGTTTCTAAAACGCACCTCATTTCTCCTCTCCTTGTGCTCGGGTTCGCCATTCCAGCCGCTTGACTAAACATCTCCCTACTTGGAGAATCAGCACCTTCAACCTCCTGTTTCGTACAGGTTGCAATTTGTCCTGAGCATGAACGGGAAGAGGGGGAACCAACGAGAGACTAGCCTTAGGTGTTGGAACAGGCACAGGTCACTCCATTTTCCCATCAGGAAGAAGAATGAACCACAGGCTCAGCCTGCCCCCCGGAACCAGAATAGGGCCTGAAGCAATCCTGCGCTTTTGCGGCCGGCTCCCAAAAAAGCGAGTTGACAAATGGAGCTCAGGGGCACTGCAATTCACAAACCTGCAGAGTTATAAATGATAACTCCCGTCCACAAATATATTGACGGAAGGCAACGAAGAGGACGTGAAAGCAAGGCAGAATTGCAGGAAACAGATTTCAGGAGGTAGTTTCGACTCGCCTTTAAAGCACGTGAAAAACCGCAAAACGTTGACAATGATGCCCTTGGCCAAAAAGGGCGTATGCGTTTTTTCCTGAATATATTCAGGAAAAAACGAATACGCCCTTTGTGGCCAACCAAGCAAGCCGGAAGGGCAAATCAGCGCTACAAAAAAGTCTCGCTTGCCATCGGTCCAAAGGGCCATGCTGAAAAAAGTGTAAAAACCAGAAAAGCAGGACAGGCCATGGAGACATGGGAGCCTTGCTACGCTGATGGGCGGGATGTAAATTGCCAACAGCCACTCTGGAGAAGTGTACGGTGTGTCCTGAAACATGTAATAAACACAACTTAGAGAGCATAGGGCACTTCCACTCATGGGCGTATAAATTGGGAAAACTAAACATCAACCAGACACAGGCACCACAAAGTTTAGGGCTGCCCTGTTTCCAAGAACCTCCACGTCGGTACACCTTAAATATCCCAAGAAAGAGAAAAATGGATAAAGAAGTTGTGGTACTTAGGCACAATGGAATATCACTCAGCCATGAAATCAATGTCATAAGGCTAGTTAGCAGCATGAGGAGTGGATTTAGGGACGATGATTCTAAGTGAAATAAGTCACACAGAAAAAGGCACTTATCCTAAGATATCGCTTATAGAGGGAATGTCAAAATCGCTACACTTGAACTGAATTACAAAACAGAACAGAGTCACACCTTAAAAAGCACACTATGTCTGCTTAACGGGAAAGGTGAGGTGGGGTGATGCATAAAACAAGGGTTTGAAATTAGCTCAGAGACCGTTTCATAAGCCAAATATGTAATAGACAAGGCCACTCCCTGCTCAGTGAACTGGACTCAACACCCCCTAGTCACCGCACAACAATATATCTGACTAGTAAGAATCTGAAAACCTATGTATTGATATCTCTCTGTAAGTGAATCAAGAGGGTGTAAAGCGGCATAAACACAGCAGGGAAAAGCAGCCAAGACCCATTCTAAACATAAATTACTTAAAAGAACCCACAAAACAAAGACAGTGAAAGAGAGAGAAATTCTTACAAAATCCGTTCAGGGGCTCTGATGCCACCTGGATTGACCATATCTAGACCCACAGCTGGATGAGACATAAGGCTGGACACTCTTGGGGCTGAGAGGATTGGTGAGGTTGGGTGAGCAAACGCAGACCCTTTAAAATAATACCGCGGGGTACCCACCCCATGGGTCCCAAATCTCCAGGTTCAAGGGCATCTTCCTACATCGAAAACATGCATGGGAAACCCAGATGATGGTACACCGTGTGATCGGGAAAGGTTTCTAAAACGCACCTCATTTCTCCTCTCCTTGTGCTCGGGTTCGCCATTCCAGCCGCTTGACTAAACATCTCCCTACTTGGAGAATCAGCACCTTCAACCTCCTGTTTCGTACAGGTTGCAATTTGTCCTGAGCATGAACGGGAAGAGGGGGAACCAACGAGAGACTAGCCTTAGGTGTTGGGACAGGCACAGGTCACTCCATTTTCCCATCAGGAAGAAGAATGAACCACAGGCTCAGCCTGCCCCCCGGAACCAGAATAGGGCCTGAAGCAATCCTGCGCTTTTGCGGCCGGCTCCCAAAAAAGCGAGTTGACAAATGGAGCTCAGGGGCACTGCAATTCACAAACCTGCAGAGTTATAAATGATAACTCCCGTCCACAAATATATTGACGGAAGGCAACGAAGAGGACGTGAAAGCAAGGCAGAATTGCAGGAAACAGATTTCAGGAGGTAGTTTCGACTCGCCTTTAAAGCACGTGAAAAACCGCAAAACGTTGACAATGATGCCCTTGGCCAAAAAGGGCGTATGCGTTTTTTCCTGAATATATTCAGGAAAAAACGAATACGCCCTTTTTGGCCAACCAAGCAAGCCGGAAGGGCAAATCAGTGCTACAAAAAAGTCTCGCTTGCCATCGGTCCAAAGGACCATGGTGAAAAAAGTGTAAAAACCAGAAAAGCAGGACAGGCCATGGAGACATGGGAGCCTTGCTACGCTGATGGGCGGGATGTAAATTGCCAACAGCCACTCTGGAGAAGTGTACGGTGTGTCCTGAAACATGTAATAAACACAACTTAGAGAGCATAGGGCACTTCCACTCATGGGCGTATAAATTGGGAAAACTAAACATCAACAAGACACAGGCACCACAAAGTTTAGGGCTGCCCTGTTTCCAAGAACCTCCATGTCGGTACACCTTAAATATCCCAAGAAAGAGAAAAATGGATAAAGAAGTTGTGGTACTTAGGCACAATGGAATATCACTCAGCCATGAAATCAATGTCATAAGGCTAGTTAGCAGCATGAGGAGTGGATTTAGGGACGATGATTCTAAGTGAAATAAGTCACACAGAAAAAGACACTTATCCTAAGATATCGCTTATAGAGGGAATGTCCAAATCGCTACACTTGAACTGAATTACAAAACAGAACAGAGTCACACCTTAAAAAGCACACTATGTCTGCTTAACGGGAAAGGTGAGGTGGGGTGATGCATAAAACAAGGGTTTGAAATTAGCTCAGAGACCGTTTCATAAGCCAAATATGTAATAGACAAGGCCTACTCCCTGCTCAGTGAACTGGACTCAACACCCCCTAGTCACCGCACAACAATATATCTGACTAGTAAGAATCTGAATACCTATGTATTGATATCTCTCTGTAAGTGAATCAAGAGGGTGTAAAGCGGCATAAACACAGCAGGGAAAAGCAGCCAAGACCCATTCTAAACATAAATTACTTAAAAGAACCCACAAAACAAAGACAGTGAAAGAGAGAGAAATTCTTACAAAATCCGTTCAGGGGCTCTGATGCCACCTGGATTGACCATATCTAGACCCACAGCTGGATGAGACATAAGGCTGGACACTCTTGGGGCTGAGAGGATTGGTGAGGTTGGGTGAGCAAACGCAGACCCTTTAAAGTAATACCGCGGGGAACCCACCCCATGGGTCCCAAATCTCCAGGTTCAAGGGCATCTTCCTACATCGAAAACATGCATGGGAAACCCAGATGATGGTACACCGTGTGATCGGGAAAGGTTTCTAAAACGCACCTCATTTCTCCTCTCCTTGTGCTCGGGTTCGCCATTCC